>NW_011207968.1:0-575 GCF_000146605.3 Meleagris gallopavo
GTCGTAGTTCCGACCATAAACGATGCCGACTCGCGATCCGGCGGCGTTATTCCCATGACCCGCCGGGCAGCTCCCGGGAAACCCAAGTCTTTGGGTTCCGGGGGGAGTATGGTTGCAAAGCTGAAACTTAAAGGAATTGACGGAAGGGCACCACCAGGAGTGGAGCCTGCGGCTTAATTTGACTCAACACGGGAAACCTCACCCGGCCCGGACACGGACAGGATTGACAGATTGAGAGCTCTTTCTCGATTCCGTGGGTGGTGGTGCATGGCCGTTCTTAGTTGGTGGAGCGATTTGTCTGGTTAATTCCGATAACGAACGAGACTCTGGCATGCTAACTAGTTACGCGACCCCCGAGCGGTCGGCGTCCAACTTCTTAGAGGGACAAGTGGCGTTCAGCCACCCGAGATTGAGCAATAACAGGTCTGTGATGCCCTTAGATGTCCGGGGCTGCACGCGCGCTACACTGACTGGCTCAGCTTGTGTCTACCCTACGCCGGCAGGCGCGGTAACCCGTTGAACCCCATTCCGTGATGGGGATCGGGGATTGCAATTATTCCCCATGAACGAGGAAT
>NW_011207969.1:0-620 GCF_000146605.3 Meleagris gallopavo
ACAACCAGAATACTGCTCTCAGTCTTTGAAATTTAACAGACAGATATATAATATAAACCCTATAGATCCAGATTTCTCTCGTGCAGGATTACGGCTGGCTTTGAAACCTGCAGCACATTCAGTGAGTGGGGGCCACGTGTTTCCCACATAGCTGGCTTGGGCTTTGGCACAAAACACAGTTCTTTGCAGTTGCTCTCTTTGGAACAGCACCAACCTACCTGTTAAGGGAGCTTCCTGAAGATTCTGTGCTCTGAGAACCATCTGAACCGTCTGTTCCACAGCTTTTAGCAGGCCTCCCATGAGATGATACGCTCTCAGTGGAGTTACAACATTTCATTTCTTCAGTTTCATTCTGTTAAAGACAGTGTTTCCAGTAAGAGAATGTGAAGGAATTCCTTAGGTATTTGAAGAAAACCTAAGAAACAATCCTTACTCTCTTGCTGTTTAAAGCATATTCAAGGTCTGAGAAAAAAATCACGAGCTAACTGCTGGAATAATTCAAGATTTGCCCGTAATGTACAAAACTCTGAGAGTGTTCTCCAAAGCCAGAAAAAGCCCAGAGCCAAGAGCACGACAGCCAAGCTGATGAAAGCAGGACTCTGTTCACACAGTCCTTAGAA
>NW_011207970.1:0-523 GCF_000146605.3 Meleagris gallopavo
TCTTTGCAGTTGCTCTCTTTGGAACAGCACCAACCTACCTGTTAAGGGAGCTTCCTGAAGATTCTGTGCTCTGAGAACCATCTGAACCGTCTGTTCCACAGCTTTTAGCAGGCCTCCCATGAGATGATACGCTCTCAGTGGAGTTACAACATTTCATTTCTTCAGTTTCATTCTGTTAAAGACAGTGTTTCCAGTAAGAGAATGTGAAGGAATTCCTTAGGTATTTGAAGAAAACCTAAGAAACGATCCTTACTCTCTTGCTGTTTAAAGCATGTTCAAGGTCTGAGAAAAAAAATCACGAGCTAACTGCTGGAATAATTCAAGATTTGCCCGTAATGTACAAAACTCTGAGAGTGTTCTCCAAAGCCAGAAAAAGCCCAGAGCCAAGAGCACGACAGCCAAGCTGATGAAAGCAGGACTCTGTTCACACAGTCCTTAGAAAGGTTCCCTCTGCATCTCTGAGTCCCCAGTCAGGGTTTATAGGCAACAGGTTTTACTCTTGCACTCAATTAAGAGATGTTCA
>NW_011207971.1:0-598 GCF_000146605.3 Meleagris gallopavo
TATCCGTGCTCGAGATTGCCCGACCCAAATGCAGGACCTTGCTCTCGGCCTCGGTGAACTTCCCGAGGACGCCATGGGCCCACCTCTAAGCGTGTCCAGGTCCCTCTGGATAGCGCCCTTCCCTCTAACGTGTCACCTGCACCACTCAGCTTGGTATCGCCTGCAAACTTGATGAGGGTGCACACGATCCCACTGTCCACGCCGCCCATAGAGACGTTCAATGGCACCGGTCCCATCACCAGTCCCAGCACCCATCCCTGAGGAAGCCACTCCTCACCGCGCTCCGCTTGGACACTCAGCCGCTGACTGCAGCTCTGAGTGCCACCATCATCCAGCCACTTCCTCATCCAGCCCGTGCTCCATCCATCACTTGCTCTCCCCACACTCACTTGCTCTCAAACAACCGCCATGCCATCTTTCAGTATCTCCTGTTGCCATTCAGTTCCTCCATGCCGCTTTCACTGCGATTTGGCGCTTTTAAACACCTTCCAGGCTTCCTTCTGAAGTCTGGCAGCGTTTGCAAAGCTCGCTGTTAACGTGTCCCACTGCTGTGAGAAATCTTCCTAGCTCAAGCTCAAGCTCTGTCTTCCTCATCCTG
>NW_011207972.1:0-522 GCF_000146605.3 Meleagris gallopavo
GTGCCGGGCTCTGGAATGGGTAAACGCTGGCGGCTGTGCATCGCCCTTACCTGCTGGGCAGACAATGACCAGTCAGCAAAGTGAGGTTCCGGGGCATTCCAGGAAACGAAGATTCCAGTTCCTTGCTGTTTCCACAGAGACCAACACATCTCTCCGGGCAGTTGTTACGGCACTTGGGAGCACCGCAGCTCTGCTGCCACCTGTTGGACACAATACAGTCATGAAGGCACTGCCCTGCATCCGGGCCTCTTGCACAAACCTGTGCTCCTTGCTCGGAGCACATGGCTGCACTCTGTGCACCATGTTGCTTACCACCAGAGAAGGCTCACGTACCCAACACCATTTTTGCTTCCATCTTGTCTGAGAACTGCTCATGATGCACAGCCCTCATCTTTGCTTTGGTGAGGTGGGGACTGCCATTGCTTCCTCAGTCCCACACACCCCTTCCCATCCCACACTGCCATGGCAGATCAGGTTCTGGACCACCTGAGGACCCAAACATCCAGGAGTCTTTGGGTCCTG
>NW_011207973.1:0-628 GCF_000146605.3 Meleagris gallopavo
TTTGTCCAGGTGAGGCTGGAGGCGTCCGGGCTGGGATCAGCTCACAGGGCTCGGCCCCTGTCTGGATCTCAGCAGAGCCACGAGGGCAGCCGGTGAGCTGTCTGGTGGGGAAGGCCGTGTTGCGGCCAAGGGTCCTGCCTCAGGGTTGCAGGATGCGGCCCCAAAGCCATCAGCCACTCAGGCAGACCCCTCCTGCTCTGTCCTTACAGTCTGCTGCCGGCGGCACCGGAAGTGTGTGAAGCCTGTAAGCAGCCGGTGAGCTGGCAGCTGCAGGGCCGGGCAGGAACTGAAAGCCAAGAAGACCTGGGCCAAACAATGGGAACGAAACACATCTGGTTCCAAGAAGGTGAACAATGTGAGGGCGGAGCGGCGGAGCCGTGGAAAGCAAAGGCCTTGCCCCACCCTCAGGTTGCCGGGAGGCAGGTGACGTCTCCCAGCAAAGACAGGAGGAGTTCGTTAAGGGCTGAGTCCAGCCTGACCCAAGACCTTGCATCCCGGCCGCCGCTTCTAGCACGAGACTCTATCAAAATACTCAGGCAGAGAGCTAGGAAGGACAGGCCGGAGCAGGCAGAACCTCAGGAGATGGCGGCATCAGCATCTCACCATCAGTGCAGCCTGCCTGAGGAGT
>NW_011207974.1:0-496 GCF_000146605.3 Meleagris gallopavo
CCCAGCTCGGCAGCTGCCAGTGCCTCTTCTCGCCTGCTGGCTCCCCACCTCTGCCATCCAGCAGCACGCCGAGCAGCAGCAGTGAAACACGGAAGCTGGGCTGACCAAGACATCGCAGCCTTCAACGCCAGAAACATCCTCTGGTCCAGCGTCCTCTGCTGGGATTCCGGGTGCTGGCACTGTGCAGCCCACAACAGCGCAGTCACAGGGGCAGGCCACGGCTCAGATCACGTCCACATCGCGGTTGACAGAGAGCCCGTCGTCTTCCCCAGCTCCGACGTCCGCTCTGAGCAGAGGCACCACTCATGCTAGCACCGGTGCAGTTCCGACTGCAACCCACCTGAGAGGCACGACGGCTGAGCTGCAGGACCAGACATCCAGTTTCCTCTTCACAACATCGTTGACGGCTGCGTCCGTGGCCACGACGGACGGCAGAGGAGCGCCGACGGAGCACAACCCCCGGCGACGCTGTCTGGGACGGTGAGCTCACCAGGGC
>NW_011207975.1:0-758 GCF_000146605.3 Meleagris gallopavo
GGGATGTACGCGATTTCTCGGCCAGCTCCGGCAAAGTCTCCGGAGCGGTTCAGCGCGAATGCCGCTTTCTACGCGTGAGAGCGAAGGAGTGCGATTCCGATGCCGACAAGTGCGAATTCAGCCTCCTGCACTACCTGCGAGTGGGGGGTTTTTTCTGCGCAGTCCTGAAAGGATCTCTCCCCACTTTCTGAAACGCTCTCCCTAGAGAGCACTACAGCTGTCGCTCCTCGAACTTGCAAATGCCTTATTGGAGAGGGTTTTCCCTTCCACTCTTTTCCTCTCTGAATGCAGATGTGTCGCAGTGGAAAACCTGACTAGAATAAATTGTGGCTCGAAATAAAGGCAGAGACATAGTATTCAGAGGTAGGCGTAGTGCATTCTGCATGTAGCCAAGGCGAAGTGCAAACCGCTCCTTTCCGATGCGCGCACAGGAGCCCGCTCACTCGTCGGAGAAAAGCAGCCGGCTGAAGTGGCCCGTTCTCGGCAAGCGAGAAACACGAGACCGCTGCTGACGGCTGAAAGCGGCATTCGGGGAGAAACGCGATTTCTCGGCCAGCTACGGCAAAGTCTCCGGAGCGGTTCAGCGCGAATGCCGCTTTCTACGCGTGAGAGCGAAGGAGTGCGATTCCGATGCCGACAAGTGCGAATTCAGCCTCCTGCACTACCTGCGAGTGGGGGTTTTCGTTGCGCAGTCCTGAAGGATCTCTCCCCACTTTCTGAAACGCTCTCCCTGAGAGCACTACAACTGTCGCTCCTCG
>NW_011207976.1:0-791 GCF_000146605.3 Meleagris gallopavo
TCAGAGGTAGGCGTAGTGCATTCTGCATGTAGCCAAGGCGAAGTGCGAAACCGCTCCTTTCCGATGTGCGCACAGGAGCCCGCTCACTCGTCGCAGAAAAGCAGCCGGCTGAAGTGGCCCGTTCTCGGCAAGCGAGAAACACGAGACCGCTGCTGACGGCTGAAAGTGGAGTTCGGGGAGAAACGCGATTTCTCGGCCAGCTACGGCAAAGTCTCCGGAGCGGTTCAGCGCGAATGCCACTTTCTACGCGTGAGAGCGAAGGAGTGCGATTCCGATGCCGACAAGTGCGAATTCAGCCTCCTGCACTACCTGCGAGTGGGGGGTTTTTCTTGCGCAGTCCTGAAAGGATCTCTCCCCACTTTCTGAAACGCTCTCCCTGAGAGCACTACAGCTGTCGCTCCTCGAACTTGCAAATGCCTTATTAGAGCTTGTTTTCCCTTCCACTCTTTTCCTCTCTGAATGCAGATGTGTAGCAGTGGAAACCTGACTAGCATGAATTGTGGCTCGAAATAAAGGCAGAGACATAGTATTCAGAGGTAGGCGTAGTGCATTCTGCATGTAGCCAAGGCGAAGTGCAAAGCGCTCCTTTCCGATGCGCGCACGGGAGCCCGCTCACTCGTCGGAGAAAAGCAGCCGGCTGAAGTGGCCCGTTCTCGGCAAGCGAGAAACACGAGACCGCTGCTGACGGCTGAAAGCGGCATTCGGGGAGAAGCGCGATTTCTCGGCCAGCTACGGCAAAGTCTCCGGAGCGGTTCAGCGCGAATGCCGCTTTCTACGCGTGAGAGCGAAGG
>NW_011207977.1:0-763 GCF_000146605.3 Meleagris gallopavo
AGCTGGGATGAGGGAACAGCCACCACCAAAACATGCTAGGGGATGAAAGGACTGAGCGTAGTCCTGCTCCATAAGGCCTGGGAGTACTGGTGGGTGGGAGCTGGACACAAGCCAGCAATGGGCCCTTCCAGCCCAGAAAGCCAACCGTATCCTGGGCTGCATCCAAAGATGCGCAGTCAGCGGGCGAAGGGAGGAGATCCCCATCCCTCTGCTCTGCGCTGGTCAGGCCTCACCTGCAGTGCTGCGTCCAGATGTGGAGTCCTCAGTGCAGGGAGACATGGAGCTGTGCGAGTGCATCCAGAGTACAGCCACAAACACGAACCCAAGGATGGAACCCCTGTCCTGTAAGCAAGGAGAACTGAGCTGTTCAGCCTCCTGGAGAAGTGAAGGCTCCAAGGGAACCTGGTAACAGCCTTTCAATACCTCAAGGAAAGAACAAGGGAAAATGGAGGTGAAATATAAGGAAAATGTCTTGTACAGTGAGGGTGCTGAGGCAGTGGCACAGGTTGCCAGAGACATGGTGGATGTGCTGGCCCTTTCAAGGTGAGCCTGGCTCAGACTCTGAGCAACTTGATCTAGCTGTGGATGGTCAGCATGGGGGAGTCGGATCACATCGCAAACCTACCTGCATACAAGCAGCGCACCAACATGGGGGTGCATCGTGTTCATTACCTGCTGGACACATCTCACACCACTGACTGGAGGAGCCCAGGCCAATCCTTCAACTCCATCAGGCTGCAAAATGAAATCAAGAAGAGACGCA
>NW_011207978.1:0-559 GCF_000146605.3 Meleagris gallopavo
GTGGGGTTTTTTTCTCCGCAGTCCTGAAAGGATTTCTCCCCACTTTCTGTCACGCTCTCCCTGAGAGCACTACAGCTGTCGCTCCTCGAACTTGCACATGCCTTATTGGAGAGGGTTTTCTCTTCCACTCTTTTCCTCTCTGAATGCAGATGTCTAGCAGTGTCATACCTCAATGGGACGAATTGTGGTTCGAAATAAAGGCAGAGACATAGTATTCAGAGGTAGGCGTAGTGCATTCTGCATGTAACCAAGGCGAAGTGCAAACCGCTCCTTTCCGAAGTGCGCACAGGAGCCCGCTCACTCGTCGGAGGAAAGCAGCCGGCTGAAGTGGCCCGTTCTCGGCAAGCGAGAAACACGAGACGGCTGCTGACGGCTGAAAGCGGCGTTCGGGGAGAAACGCGATTTCTCGGCCAGCTACGGCAAAGTGTCCGGAGCCTTTCAGCGCGAATGCCGGTTTCAGGGCATGAGAGCGAAGGAGTGCGATTCCGATGCCGACAAGTGCGAATTCAGCCTCCTGCACTACCTGCGAGTGGGGGTTTTTTCTCCGCAGTCCTGAAAG
>NW_011207979.1:0-658 GCF_000146605.3 Meleagris gallopavo
TCCCACACTGTCTCAGCTTACCTACAAGATGCTGCACAAGAAGATGCGAAAACAAAGGTACTCAGTTGGTGCACAAGTGCAACAAGCAAGCTACTCAGGCAGAGCTCAAGCGCTCCAATGAAGGGACGCAGCACGCACTGCTCCTCCCCTCAGTCCAGCCGCTTATGACATCATAGGGGCCACCAGGCTGCTCCACCATGATAGACAGGGCCAATATCACAGAATCACAGAATGGCCAGGGTTGGGAAGGACCCCAGGGATCACGAATCTCCAACCTCCCTGCCACAGGCAGAGCCACCAACCTCCCCATTACAGACTACACCAGGCTGCCCAGGGCCCCATCCAACCTGGCCTTGAACACCTCCACGGATGGATGGGGCATCCACAGCCTCTCTGGGCAGCTCTTCCAGCACCTCACCACTCTCACAGCAAAGAACTTCCCCCTCACATCCAACCTCAATCCCTCCCTCCACTTCAAACTCATCCTGCTGCTATCTACCCTTTCAAAAACTTGATTCCCCTCCTGTCTGTGGGCTCCCTTTAACTACTGGAAGGCTGCAATGAGGCCAAGAGCAGAGCAGGGGGGGACAACCACCTCCCTGTCCCTGCTGGCCACCCCTCTGCCTGATGGAGATAAGGTGATACTGTGAGCTCCGCC
>NW_011207980.1:0-680 GCF_000146605.3 Meleagris gallopavo
CAGAGCCACCAACCTCCCCATTACAGACTACACCAGGCTGCCCCAGGGCCCCATCCAACCTGGCCTTGAACACCTCCACGG
Source organism: Meleagris gallopavo (assembly GCF_000146605.3). Taxonomy (NCBI): domain Eukaryota; kingdom Metazoa; phylum Chordata; class Aves; order Galliformes; family Phasianidae; genus Meleagris; species Meleagris gallopavo. The sequence continues at coordinate 82 of NW_011207980.1, forward strand.
ATGGATGGGGCATCCACAGCCTCTCTGGGCAGCTCTTCCAGCACCTCACCACTCTCACAGCAAAGAACTTCCCCCTCACATCCAACCTCAATCCCTCCCTCCACTTCAAACTCATCCTGCTGCTATCTACCCTTTCAAAAACTTGATTCCCCTCCTGTCTGTGGGCTCCCTTTAACTACTGGAAGGCTGCAATGAGGCCAAGAGCAGAGCAGGAGGGGACAACCACCTCCCTGTCCCTGCTGGCCACCCCTCTGCTGATGGAGATAAGGTGATACTGTGAGCTCCGCCAACCAGCACTTCTCAACCCCCCACTGCCCACCCGTCTCTCCCACACTGTCTCAGCTTACCTACAAGATGCTGCACAAGAAGATGCAAAAACAAAGGTACTCAGTTGGTGCACAAGTGCAACAAGCGAGCTACTCAGGCAGAGCTCAAGTGCTCCAATGAAGGGACGCAGCACGCACTGCTCCTGCCCTCATTCCAGCCGCTTATGACATCATAGGGGCCACCAGGCTGCTCCACCATGATGGACAGGGGGGGGAGGCAAGAGCACTGGTCACAGGTCCAGAAGATTCCACCATGCCACCCCAACGTTCTAG
>NW_011207981.1:0-942 GCF_000146605.3 Meleagris gallopavo
AAGCAAAGGAGCAACTGAAAGCAAAGCCAACAAACATACTCTGAACAGGAAAGGAATGCTTGCAGCAAGGAACAAGATCACGCAAAGAAAGCAGCAGGAAAGACAAAGAATCTATAAAACAAAGACAGCGCAAAGCAAACAAAAAGACTCACTACAGAAAATAACAAATGAGAAATTGCAAAACAAGGATGGAGAGCAAAGCAAAGCAAAAACGAGGTCGAGAAATACAAGAGGAAAGCCAATGAATTCAATTCACTAGCATGGCAAAGCAAAGAATCCTAACAAAGTAAAGGGAGAACAAAGCTCACCAGTGCTTAACAATGGAAAGAAAGAACAAAAATTTAACAGCAATGCAAGGACCCGATACCAACAAGAAACAAAGAGCAAACCAAAGCCAGGAAAACCAGCAAAAGAAAAGAAAGCGTAAGTAATAAAAAGCCAAGGAGAGCAAAGCAGAATCACTTGAAATCCTCACAAACAGAGGGGAATACGCTCAGGAAAGGAAAAGCAGTTCCAAGAATAGAAACAAAAGGGAAAATAAAACAACACTGGAAAAAAAACAATGCATTGCAGTGCAGAAGGAGCAGGAAACCAAGGCAGAAACCACGAGAAAAACGAACATGGAAAACAAACCGAGGAAACCAACATCAACCCATGCAGCAGCAGCAGCCTCTGCAGCAACATGAAAAAGCAAAGAAATACAAGGTCATGGTAAAGCACAGATGACCACCGAGTGTGCAGGAGGCCAAAATCTTGGCATCCGTGCCCGGGAGGAGGAAAGGGTAGCTACTGGGCATGCTGCTGCCTCCACCACACATGCACCTGCAGGGTTGCCAGCCCAGAAGGAGTCTGTGGCTGCCAGTCGGAACAAAACACCTCTCTGGAGGAAGGCAAAGCACTGGCAGTCATGCCAAGGAGGAGGGAAGGGTAGCTACCGGGCAT
>NW_011207982.1:0-335 GCF_000146605.3 Meleagris gallopavo
GCAAAGAAATACAAGGTCATGGTAAAGCACAGATGACCACCGAGTGTGCAGGAGGCCAAAATCTTGGCATCCGTGCCCGGGAGGAGGAAAGGGTAGCTACTGGGCATGCTGCTGCCTCCACCACACATGCACCTGCAGGGTTCGCCAGCCCAGAAGGAGTCTGTGGCTGCCAGTCGGAACAAAACACCTCTCTGGAGGAAGGCAAAGCACTGGCAGTCATGCCAAGGAGGAGGGAAGGGTAGCTACCGGGCATGGATCCACCCAGCCAGCAGAGGAAAAGCCGACCGTTCAGCACAAGGCAAGAGGCAAGGATGCCCACGAGGCGGGGACCCACC
>NW_011207983.1:0-808 GCF_000146605.3 Meleagris gallopavo
GAAGCGCAATTCAGAGCTCTGGGGGAACCCTATTGTGCCGGGCTCTGGAATGGGTAAACGCTGGCGGGTGTGCATCGCCCTTACCTGCTGGGCAGACAATGACCAGTCAGCAAAGTGAGGTTCCAGGGCATGCCGGGAAATGCACATTCCACTTCCTTGCTGTTTCCACAGAGACCAACACATCTCTCCGTGCAGTTGTTACGGCACTTGGGAGCACCGCAGCTCTGCTGCCACCTGTTGGACACAATACAGTCATGAAGGCACTGCCCTGCATCCGGGCCTCTTGCACAAACCTGTGCTCCTTGCTCGGAGCACATGGCTGCACTCTGTGCACCATGTTGCTTACCACCAGAGAAGGCTCAGGTACCCAACAACATTTTGGCTTCCATCTTGTCTGAGAACTGCACATTATGCACAGCCCTCATCTTTGCTTTGGTGAGGTGGGGACTGCCATTGCTTCCTCAGTCCCACACACCCCTTCCCATCCCACACTGCCATGGCAGATCAGGTTCTGGACCACCTGAGGACCCAAACATCCAGGAGTCTTTGGGTCCTGATGAGATGAGTCCCAGAGTTCCGAGGGAATTCACCGCTGCAGTCACCGAGCCACTCTCCATGGTATTTCACAAGTCGAGGCAGTCAGGTCAAGTCCCTGGTGAGGAGAAAAAAGGTGACAGCACACCTCTTAGGAAGGATAGAAAAGTGTGACGCGGGCAACTACCAGCATGTCAGTCTCACCTCTGTGCTGGTCACGGATCATGGAGCAGATCATCCTGGAAGTGACTCTCAAGCACACATTCCAGTGCGT
>NW_011207984.1:0-559 GCF_000146605.3 Meleagris gallopavo
TGTCAGAAAAGTGCTCTTTCTGGGAGAGAGTAGCATAGTTGGTTGGAAAATGCCACCCATTTGTGAGAAAGCTGCTTTGTTTCCGGGAGAAAATAGCATTCTCTGGGGAGAAGATGTCCTCTTTTGGATGGAAAAGTAGTACTTGTGGGAGAAGCTGTCCAATGTTTGGGCCCAAGGTAGCATTACTGGGAGATAATGTCATTGTATTGGAGAAGGGTGGTATTTCTTGGGGAGAATGTGTTCTTTTTGGAAGCCAACGGTGTACTTTGGGGGGAAAAAGCGTCCTTTCTGGGAGAAAGTGTCCTAGTTTGGGGAGAAAGTGTCATAGTGCGGAGTGTGGTGTAGCAGATTAGGGGGGAATTGGGAGGTATTCCTAAGAGAACTGTCATTTCTGGGTGGAAAGGTCTTATGTGGGGGGGAAAAGGTGAGGAATGTGTGAGAAAGCTGGTGTTTCTGGGAGTAAATGCCATCTTTTGGGGGGCTAGAAATGGTCTTTCTGGTGGGATGTGCCACGTATTTGTGAGACAATCGGTGTTTGTGAGGGCCAATGGCATATATT
>NW_011207985.1:0-566 GCF_000146605.3 Meleagris gallopavo
CTCTTTTCTGGGAGAGAGTAGCATAGTTGGTTGGAAAATGCCACCCATTTGTGAGAAAGCTGCTTTGTTTCCGGGAGAAAATAGCATTCTTTGGGGAGAAGATGTCCTCTTTTGGATGGAAAAGTAGCACTTGTGGGAGAAGCTGTCCAATGTTTGGGCCCAAGGTAGCATTACTGGGAGATAATGTCATTGTATTGGAGAAGGGTGGTATTTCTTGGGGAGAATGTGTTCTTTTTGGAAGCCAACGGTGTACTTTGGGGGGAAAAAGCGTCCTTTCTGGGGGAAAGTGTCCTAGTTTGGGGAGAAAGTGTCATAGTGCGGAGTGTGGTGTAGCAGATTAGGGGGAATTGGGAGGTATTCCTAAGAGAACTGTCATTTCTGGGTGGAAAGGTCTTATGTGGGGGGGAAAAGGTGAGGAATGTGTGAGAAAGCTGGTGTTTCTGGGAGTAAATGCCATCTTTTGGGGGCTAGAAATGGTCTTTCTGGTGGGATGTGCCACGTATTTGTGAGACAATCGGTGTTGTGAGGGCCAATGGCATATATTCTGGATCGAAATGGTCTTTCCG
>NW_011207986.1:0-496 GCF_000146605.3 Meleagris gallopavo
GAAGAGATTGACATGAACTTCCACCCCCTTCACAACTCCTTCCCCAGTATGTCATATGGTAGGGAATATCCCTTTGGCCAGTTTCAGTCAGCTGTTCTAATTCTGTTCCCTCTCACTTCCTTGGGCTCTCAGCTGAGAATGACTTTGGCTCTGTACAGCACTGCCTAGCAGTAACTCCAAGCATCAGTGTGCAATCTAAGAACAAAAAACCTGTAGTACCATATCAGACACTGAAGAAAACAATTCCACCCCGGCTGAAACTCAGACACCCTTCGTTATCTCGTGGTTAGAATTCTTTCTCTACAGACAATGTCAGATAATTATTACTATTCTATCCTATGTTCTGCAGTTAAGCTGGATTTTGTTATCGTTGAAAAAGAATCTTCCTCTGAAAGGGGAGTAAAACATCATGCTCCTACTGGGAGCAGAGCAGAGACACAGATCTGATATGAGTGTTGGTTTCACACTGTCCTTATGCCCTTTGTTGCAGTTTGTA
>NW_011207987.1:0-776 GCF_000146605.3 Meleagris gallopavo
ACATGAACTTCACCCCTTCACAACTCCTTCCCCAGTATGTCATATGGTAGGGAATATCCCTTTGGCCAGTTTCAGTCAGCTGTTCTAATTCTGTTCCCTCTCACTTCCTTGGGCTCTCAGCTGAGAATGACTTTGGCTCTGTACAGCACTGCCTAGCAGTAACTCCAAGCATCAGTGTGCAATCTAGAACAAAAAACCTGTAGTACCATATCAGACACTGAAGAAAACAATTCCACCCCGGCTGAAACTCAGACACCCTTCGTTATCTCGTGGTTAGAATTCTTTCTCTACAGACAATGTCAGATAATTATTACTATTCTATCCTATGTTCTGCAGTTAAGCTGGATTTTGTTATCGTTGAAAAAGAATCTTCCTCTGAAAGGGGAGTAAAACATCATGCTCCTACTGGGAGCAGAGCAGAGACACAGATCTGATATGAGTGTTGGTTTCACACTGTCCTTATGCCCTTTGTTGCAGTTTGTATCTAGAGAGAGCCCTTGTGTGTCAGTCTGTTGTGTAAACTGCTGTAGTTTTGTGCCTCAAGGAGGAGTGATCCTTTAAACAAATGGTGGGTGTACAGAGGGTATGGGGTGAGATGCATGCCTCTGGCTCCATCCAGTGGGTTTTCTGTCACTGAAGGCTTTAAGCACAGGTTTAGGTACTGGAAGGTTTGAGTATTTCTACACAAATAGGTTAGAACTTTGCATTTCTGAAGTTGCTGATATCGCTGAGTAAAGCAAATGATTACAGCACAAGCATTTTTCCTGGGCATCTTA
>NW_011207988.1:0-1062 GCF_000146605.3 Meleagris gallopavo
TCCACAGCCAAACTGCCCCCAGCTGTGCTCGCAGGGCTGCACCCCGCCCCAGGTGCAGGTTCCACAAAAACAGGAGGGCAAGGGAATGCCCAGGCAAAGGCAAGGGCCAAGACAACATGGAAGGAAATGCCAAGGATGACGGCCCAGACAATACGGCAGGGAACGCCAAAACTGAATGCCGACATGAATGTGGCAACACAAAGCCAAGGGGTCATTAGGCCAAGAGAATGGGGCAAGGAACACAAAAATAGGAGGACAAGAGAATGTAATAGTGAAAACAGTGCAAGACCAGAGACAAGCAAGACACAGAACAAAGAGGATAGGCAGCCTTCTGGGCACCATGAAGCGCAATTCAGAGCTCTGGGGGAACCCTATTGTGCCGGGCTCTGGAATGGGTAAACGCTGGCGGGTGTGCATCGCCCTTACCTGCTGGGCAGACAATGACCAGTCAGCAAAGTGAGGTTCCGGGGCAGGCCGGGAAATGCAGATTCCACTTCCTTGCTGTTTCCACAGAGACCAACACATCTCTCCGTGCAGTTGTTACGGCACTTGGGAGCACCGCAGCTCTGCTGCCACCTGTTGGACACAATACAGTCATGAAGGCACTGCCCTGCATCCGGGCCTCTTGCACAAACCTGTGCTCCTTGCTCGGAGCACATGGCTGCACTCTGTGCACCATGTTGCTTACCACCAGAGAAGGCTCAGGTACCCAACAACATTTTGGCTTTCATCTTGTCTGAGAACTGCTCATTATGCACAGCCCTCATCTTTGCTTTGGTGAGGTGGGGACTGCCATTGCTTCCTCAGTCCCACAGACCCCTTCCCATCCCACACTGCCATGGGAGATCAGGTTCTAGACCACCTGAGGACCCAAACATCCAGGAGTCCTTGGGTCCTGACGAGATGAGTCCCAGAGTTCCGAGGGAATTCACCGCTGCAGTCACCGAGCCACTCTCCATGGTATTTCACAAGTCGAGGCACTCAGGTCAAGTCCCTGGTGAGGAGAAAAAGGTGACAGCACACCTCTTAGGAAGGATAGAAAGTGTGACGCGGGGAACTACC
>NW_011207989.1:0-917 GCF_000146605.3 Meleagris gallopavo
CCAGGTTGTGCCAGAGATAGGATTATCAGAGTGCTGAGACATTACTTATCACTAAAGGAAACATTTGGGAGCATATTCACAACATCTGCAAAAATTAGAATTACTGGGCTCAGTTAGTTTTCCTATGGCTCAGCTGGAGGACGTAGGTGCCCTCAGACATCAGCTCAGGGGGTTCAGCGGAGACACCTGCACAGTGCTGGGATAATTCTGATGGAAACAATGTCTTCAGATACCACAGTTAAACCCATCCAAAAGTAGCGTGCAGAGTCTTGGTTCTTGAGTGAAGAAGAAGTCACCACTTCACTACTCCAAGCAGCTAGAACAAACTTCTCAGAAGAAATCCAGAGCAGCAGAGACCTGGCAGACCATAACCAAGCACAGCTTGCAGGAGGGCAGTGCCCACTCCTTGCTACCACCCTGCTCCAGCAGGTTAAGGAGTCTGAGCTGCGCTGTCCTTTTGCAGTTGAGGAGAAAAGATTTTTGTCAGCTAATGCCAACATTTCTCACTAGGATACTCCTAAGGCATTGAAAGCTCTTCCCAGCAGCAAACCCAGCTCACCTGTATGTTCTGCTCAGCCTGAGCTGTGCCCAGCTCACGCACACACCACAGCAGTGCTTCTGATGGGCTCTCACAGGGTGATCTGTTCCAAGGAGGCCCAAAGCTCTGTGTCCACATGCGGCACGCTCACCAGAGCACCAGCTCTGCTCACCAGCTGTGGGACAAACGCTCCCACCCCAGCAATGATTGCAACCTTGGTGAGTGCCTGCAGCACTTCTGTGCTTTCATCATAAGCAAAGGGAGGGGTCACCTCCTCAATCCAAACTTTAAGAAACCAGCAGAATGGTCACCCAATGGGGTGATCTGAAGTCAAATGACAGAGAAATGAAGATGACTCTTCTGCATCCAGCTCAGATCA
>NW_011207990.1:0-505 GCF_000146605.3 Meleagris gallopavo
CCTGAGCTGTGCCCAGCTCACGCACACACCACAGCAGTGCTTCTGATGGGCTCTCACAGGGTGATCTGTCCAAGGAGGCCCAAAGCTCTGTGTCCACATGCGGCACGCTCACCAGAGCACCAGCTCTGCTCACCAGCTGTGGACAACGCTCCCACCCCAGCAATGATTGCAACCTTGGTGAGTGCCTGCAGCACTTCTGTGCTTTCATCATAAGCAAAGGGAGGGGTCACCTCCTCAATCCAAACTTTAAGAAACCAGCAGAATGGTCACCCAATGGGGTGATCTGAAGTCAAATGACAGAGAAATGAAGATGACTCTTCTGCATCCGTCTCAGATCACCCTCTTGCTCAGGCACCACGCAGTCAGACCAAGGAGATGTTGCCTCTGGGCTGCCTTCAGCTTGGAGGCTGGAAGGGGTTGGGCTTCCAAACACTCAGCAAGCATTTGGATGAGACAGCTTCCTGCTGGGAAGCCCTCCGACATCATTGCTGCCTCCTCCAGAAGC
>NW_011207991.1:0-639 GCF_000146605.3 Meleagris gallopavo
AACTACCAGCATGTCAGTCTCACCTCTGTGCTGGACACGGATCATGGAGCAGATCATCCTGGAAGTGACTCTCAAGCACACATTCCAGTGCGTCACCACCCTGGGCGTGAAAAGCCTGCCTCCTAATAACCAACCTAAACCTCCCCTGTCTCACTTCAAAACCATTTCCCCTTGTCCTATCGCTATCCACCCTCCTAAACAGCCGTTGCCCCCTCCTGCTTATGCGCTCCCTTCGAGTCTTGGAAGGCTGTCATGAGCTATCTCCAGAGCTTTCTCTTCTCCCACACAAACAATCCCAGTTCCCTCAACATTTCTTTCTAAGAGAGGGGCTCCAGCCCTCTGATCATCTTCGTGGCCCTTCTCCGGACCTGCTCCAAAAGCTCCACATCATTCCTGTGCTGGAGCCCCAGGCCTGGACGCAGTGCTGCACATGGGGCCGCACCAGAGCCGAGTCAAGGGGGACAATCACCTCACTCTCCCTGCTGGTCGCTCCTCTTTGAATGCAGCCCAGGATACAGTTGGCCTTCTGGGCTGCAAGTGCACACTACTGGCTTATGTCCAGCTCTTTGTCCACCAGGATCCCCGAGTCCTCCGCAGGGCTGCTCCCAAGGGCTTCTACGCCCAGTTGGTACAAGCATC
>NW_011207992.1:0-717 GCF_000146605.3 Meleagris gallopavo
GTGGCCCTTCTCTGGACCTGCTCCAAAAGCTCCACATCATTCCTGTGCTGGAGCCCCAGGCCTGGACGCAGTGCTGCACATGGGGCCGCACCAGAGCCGAGTCGAGGGGGACAATCACCTCCCTCTCCCTGCTGGTCGCTCCTCTTTGAATGCAGCCCAGGATACAGTTGGCCTTCTGGGCTGCAAGTGCACACTACTGGCTTATGTCCAGCTCTTTGTCCACCAGGATCCCCGAGTCCTCCGCAGGGCTGCTCCCAAGGGCTTCTACGCCCAGTTGGTACAAGCATCCGGGTTTCCCCTTCATCAGGGACATCAACAGTGGGTTTGAGTGCACCCTAAGGACACCAAGCTGTGGGGTGCAGTGACACAGCAGAGGGACGGGATGCCATCCAGAGAGACCTCAACAGGCTGAGCAGTGGGCACAAATCCAAGTGCAGGGTCAGTAGCTGGGATGAGGGAACACCCACCACCAAAACATGCTAGGGGATGAAAGGACTGAGCGTAGTCCTGCTCCATAAGGCCTGGGAGTACTGGTGGGTGGGAGCTGGACACAAGCCAGCAATGGGCCCTTCCAGCCCAGAAAGCCAACCGTATCCTGGGCTGCATCCAAAGATGCGCAGTCAGCGGGCGAAGGGAGGAGATCCCCATCCCTCTGCTCTGCGCTGGTCAGGCCTCACCTGCAGTGCTGCGTCCAGATGTGGAGTCCTCAGTGCAGGG
>NW_011207993.1:0-515 GCF_000146605.3 Meleagris gallopavo
GAAGAATATCATATTTTGGGAGAAAGATACTATTTCTCGGAGAAAACGTCATATTTCTGGTTGAAAAACGGTATTGATGGGAAAACGTCATATTTCTTGTAGAAAAAATGGTATTTGTGGGAGGAAACTGCAGTTCCTGGCAGAAAATGGCATATTTTTGGGAGAAAGCGGCTATTTGCGGTATAAAATGTCGTATATTTGCAATAAAACTGGCATTTCTTGGAGAAAATATCATATTTTTGGGGAAAAATCTACTATTTCTTGGAAAAGGTGTCATTTTTAAGGGAAGAAATCTGGTATTTCTGGAGAAAATGACATGTTTGGGGATAAAATAGGTATTTCTGGTGAAAAACGTAGAGTCTTCGGTGATAAAACTGGAATTTCTGGGGCACGAATGTCATACTTTGGGAGAAAACCGGTATTTTCTTGAAGAAAATGTCATGTTTTGGGGGCAAAATCTGATATTTCTGGGAGAAAACGTCATATTTCTTGTAGAAAAAAATGGTATTTGTGGG
>NW_011207994.1:0-654 GCF_000146605.3 Meleagris gallopavo
TCAAAACTTCCTTTGCTGTGTTGCCCCACACGATGATGTCATCAATATACTGTAAGTGCTCAGGAGCACCTCCCTGTTCCAGTGCAGCTTGGATCAACCCATGGCAAATGGTTGGCTATGTTCCACCCCTGGGGCAAACGATTCCAGGTATACTGAATGCCCCTCCAGGTGAAAGCAAACTGTGGCCTAGATTCTTTGGTCAAAGGAATGGAGAAAAAGGCGTTAGCAATATCAATGGTGGCGTACCATTTGGCTGCCTTTGACTCCAATTCATATTGGAGTTCTAACATATCTGGCACAGCAGCACTCAATGGGGGTGTGACTTCATTCAGGCCACGGTAGTCCACCGTCAGCCTCCACTCTCCACTGGCTTTACGCACTGGCCATATGGGGCTGTTAAAAGGTGAGTGAGTCTTGCTAATCACTCCCTGATTCTCTAGTTGGTGAATCAGCTTCTGAATGGGGAGCAAGGAATCCCTGTTGGTGCGGTACTGCCGTCTGTGCACCGTTTTTGTAGCAATCGGTACTTGTTGCTCTTTCACTCGTAGCAACCCCACGGCAGATGGATCTTCTGACAGGCCAGGCAAAATAGACAACTGCCTTAACACCTTCTGTGTCTACAGCAGCTATTCCAAAGGCCCATCCGATACCCTT
>NW_011207995.1:0-889 GCF_000146605.3 Meleagris gallopavo
GTGGGTTTTTTGCCCTTCCCCTCCAGCTCAGCCCTCAGAAGGATGCTGTCTGTGGTGCTGTGACCAGCTGGGCTTAAGGAAAGCAATCCCTTAGGCAAAGAGTCCTAGCCCCAGTGCAGCCTTGTGCAGAGCTGCACAACGTGATCCAGGGCCACAAGCATGCGTGCTTCGGCTGTGTGAGTGTGCTGCCCGACAGCTGTGGGGAGCACAGCAGAGATGCAAGCAGAGGAAATCCACGTGCAGGGCTGCGACGGGTGCTGGAGGTTGGGAGATGAGGGCTGGGAAGCAGATCCACCTCCAGCAATGATTCCTCTCACTGCCCTGCTACTGCGCTGTCAGTGTGCCCTGGGCAAATGCACCTGCTGCTTTGTGCCAGAGTCCCCATCTGCTAGCAGAGGGATAGCACTTGGTAAAATGCTGCCTAATGGGCTGCCACGTTTGACTTGACTGAACAAAGTGGTTGTTTCTAGAACACCTACCTATGCCAGAGGGTAGACAAGGGAAGTTCTCCAGAAGTCTCTCAACACTGTGGTGTGTGAGCAGAGAAAATACAAGTATGTTTCTTTTCAGTTCCAGCTTGTTGTGCCTGCTGGGATGGGCGTCGCGTGCAGCGAGATCAGCCGTGAGCCTGACGTGGCACAGATGGAGGTAGAGTATGAAGCTGTGATTGCTCTTTGTTCCCTGAGTTGAGCCAGCAGAGTGAGCTGCAGATGAGCTCTCCTGCTTTTCAGGAGAGAGAGAATCCTTGCGACTCTATTGGTGTCACTGAAAAGCTGCCCTCAAAGCTTTCTTCCTGGCTACGGGCATCTAGATGGCCGTGAAAGTCATAGTAGCAACAGAATCAGATCTGGCATAACAAACATGCAGGAGCATTGTCCCTATCCTGCCT
>NW_011207996.1:0-478 GCF_000146605.3 Meleagris gallopavo
GTGCCTGCTGGGATGGGCGTCGCGTGCAGCGAGATCAGCCGTGAGCCTGACGTGGCACAGATGGAGGTAGAGTATGAAGCTGTGATTGCTCTTTGTTCCCTGAGTTGACCCAGCAGAGTGAGCTGCAGATGAGCTCTCCTGCTTTTCAGGAGAGAGAGAATCCTTGCGACTCTATTGGTGTCACTGAAAAGCTGCCCTCAAAGCTTTCTTCCTGGCTACGGGCATCTAGATGGCTGTGAAAGTCATAGTAGCAACAGAATCAGATCTGGCGTAACAAACATGCAGGAGCATTGTCCCTATCCTGCCTGGATTTTGTCACCCAAAGACACAGTGCTGTTCTCATCTTCACCAAGTTAAAGGAAGGTGGCACTGCTAGTGAGCCAAGGATGGGTCAGTGGACCAGCTCCTGTGTCCAGTCCACGGCTGAGGTCTCCAGGCAATGGGTTACAGGAAGTGAGCAGACTCGTATGCTCCTCTT
>NW_011207997.1:0-979 GCF_000146605.3 Meleagris gallopavo
CTGACCAGCGCAGAGCAGAGGGATGGGGATCTCCTCCCTTCGCCCGCTGACTGCGCATCTTTGGATGCAGCCCAGGATACGGTTGGCTTTCTGGGCTGGAAGGGCCCATTGCTGGCTTGTGTCCAGCTCCCACCCACCAGTACTCCCAGGCCTTATGGAGCAGGACTACGCTCAGTCCTTTCATCCCCTAGCGTGTTTTGGTGGTGGGTGTTTCCTCATCCCAGCTACTGACCCTGCACTTGGATTTGTGGCCACTGCTCAGCCTGTTGAGGTCTCTGTGGATGGCATCCCGTCCCTCTGCTGTGTCACTGCACCCCACAGCTTGGTGTCCTTAGGGTGCACTCAACCCCACTGTTGATGTCCCTGATGAAGAGGAAACCCAGATGCTTGTACAAACTGGGCGTAGAAGCCCTTGGGAGCAGCCCTGCGGAGGACTCGGGGATCCTGGTGGACAAAGAGCTGGACATAAGCCAGTAGTGTGCACTTGCAGCCCAGAAGGCCAACTGTATCCTGGGCTGCATTCAAAGAGGAGCGACCAGCAGGGAGGAGGGAGGTGATTGTCCCCTCGACTCGGCTCTGGTGTGCGGCCCATCGTGCAGCACTGCGTCCAGGCCTGGGGCTCCAGCACAGGAATGATGTGGAGCTTTTTGGAGCAGGTCCAGAGAAGAGCCACGAAGATGATCAGTGGGCTGGAGCACCTCTCTTAGAAAGAATGTTGTGGAACTGGGAATGTTTCTGTGGGGAAGAGAAAGCTCTGGAGATAGCTCATGACAGCCTTCCAAGACTCAAAGGGAGCGCATAAGCAGGAGGGGGCAACGGCTGTTTAGGAGGGTGGATAGCGATAGGACAAGGGGAAATGGTTTTCAAGTGAGACAGGGGAGGTTTAGGTTGGTTATTAGGAGGCAGTCTTTTCACGCACGAGGGTGGTGACGCACGTGGAATGTGTGCTTGAGAGTCACTTGCAGGATGATCTGCTCCA
>NW_011207998.1:0-485 GCF_000146605.3 Meleagris gallopavo
GCAGACAATGACCAGTCAGCAAAGTGAGGTTCCGGGGCGATGCCGGGAAATGCACATTCCACTTCCTTGCTGTATCCACCGAGACCAACACATCTCTCCGTGCAGTTGTTACGGCACTTGGGAGCACCGCAGCTCTGCTGCCACCTGTTGGACACAATACAGTCATGAAGGCACTGCCCTGCATCCGTGCCTCTTGCACAAACCTGTGCTCCTTGCTCGGAGCACATGGCTGCACTCTGTGCACCATGTTGCTTACCACCAGAGAAGGCTCAAGTACCCAACACCATTTTGGCTTCCATCTTGTCTGAGAACTGCTCATTATGCACAGCCCTCATCTTTGCTTTGCTTTGGTGAGGTGGGACTGCCATTGCTTCCTCAGTCCCACACACCCCTTCCCATCCCACACTGCCATGGGAGATCAGGTTCTGGACCACCTGAGGACCCAAACATCCAGGAGTCTTTGGTTCCTGACGAGATGAGTCCCA
>NW_011207999.1:0-896 GCF_000146605.3 Meleagris gallopavo
GGACACAATACAGTCATGAAGGCACTGCCCTGCATCCGGGCCTCTTGCACAACCTGTGCTCCTTGCTCGGAGCACATGGCTGCACTCTGTGCACGATGTTGCTTACCACCAGAGAAGGCTCAGGTACCCAACACCATTTTGGCTTCCATCTTGTCTGAGAACTGCTCATTATGCACAGCCCTCATCTTTGCTTTGGTTTGGTGAGGTGGGGACTGCCATTGCTTCCTCAGTCCCACACACCCTTCCCATCCCACACTGCCATGGGAGATCAGGTTCTGGACCACCTGAGGACCCAAACATCCAGGAGTCTTTGGTCCTGACGAGATGAGTCCCAGAGTTCCAAGGGAATTCACCGCTGCAGTCACCGAGCCACTCTCCATGGTATTTCAGAAGTCGAGGCAGTCAGGTCAAGTCCCAGGTGAGGAGAAAAAAGGAGACAGCACACCTCTCAGGAAGGATAGAAAGTGTGACGCGGGGAACTACCAGCATGTCAGTCTCACCTCTGTGCTGGTCACGGATCATGGAGCAGATCATCCTGGAAGTGACTCTCAAGCACACATTCCAGTGCGTCACCACCCTGTGCGTGAAAAGCTGCCTCCTAATAACCAACCTAAACCTCCCCTGTCTCACTTGAAAACCATTTCCCCTTGTCCTATCGCTATCCACCCTCCTCAACAGCCGTTGCCCCCTCCTGCTTATGCGCTCCCTTCGAGTCTTGGAACGCTGTCATGAGCTATCTCCAGAGCTTTCTCTTCTCCCACACAAACAATCCCAGTTCCCTCAACATTTCTTTCTTAAGAGAGGTGCTCCAGCCCTCTGATCATCTTCGTGGCCCTTCTCTGGACCTGCTCCAAAAGCTCCACATCATTCCCGTGCTGGAGCCCCAGGCCCTGGAC
>NW_011208000.1:0-520 GCF_000146605.3 Meleagris gallopavo
ATGTTGCTTACCACCAGAGAAGGCTCAGCTACCCAACACCATTTTTGCTTCCATCTTGTCTGATAACTGCTCATTATGCACAGCCCTCATCTTTGCTTTGGTGAGGTGGGGACTGCCATTGCTTCCTCAGTCCCACACACCCCTTCCCATCCCACACTGCCATGGGAGATCAGGTTCTGGACCACCTGAGGACCCAAACAGCTAGGAGTCTTTGGGTCCTGACGAGATGAGTCCCAGAGTTCCGAGGGAATTCACCGCTGCAGTCACCGAGCCACTCTCCATGGTATTTCAGAAGTCGAGGCACTCAGGTCAAGTCCCTGGTGAGGAGAAAAAAGGTGACAGCACACCTCTTAGGAAGGATACAAAGTGTGACGCGGGGAACTACCAGCATGTCAGTCTCACCTCTGTGCTGGTCACGGATCATGGAGCAGATCATCCTGGAAGTGACTCTCAAGCACACATTCCAGTGCGTCACCACCCTGTGCGTGAAAAGCTGCCTCCTAATAACCAACCTAAACCG
>NW_011208001.1:0-643 GCF_000146605.3 Meleagris gallopavo
CCAGAGGAGGCAGGAGCGATGCTGGGGACAGTTGCAGAAGAACACGAGGAGCTCCTCAGCAGGAAGCCACAAACCCTGCAGAAAGCTGCAGGAGACTCAGAGCACATGTGGGTGCCCAGGAGGAAATGCAGGCCCAGTGTTTGAGCAGCGCCTGACCATGGAGTGCTGCAGCCCAAGAACAAAACTATTCTGCCTTTGCCAAGATGGCTTTCCAAGGTGGACTAGTCTGTTCTCACAAAACCCACAGGGCTAACTCATCAAAATGCTTGCTGATTTCTTGGAAGCCCAAATCCTTCCGGCCTCCAATCTGGGGGCAGCCTGGGGGCAACATCTCCTGCGTGGTACCATCTCCCTTTGGTACCAGCCCTAGTGACTTTGGGCCAGAGCCCAAAAGGCTGGGTCCAGTCCAGGAGCTTAAAGTCACAGCCCCAGTTAGAGGCTGGCACACGCCCTGGGCTCTAAAGACGCTGCCAGAGAAGCCAGGAGTGGCCCTGGGGCCTAAAATGGAGCCAGAGAGACTGGCACCGGCCACGGGGCCTGACGCCACAGCCTGAGTGGCCAGCACCGACTCTGGGGATTAAAGCCACAGCCCCAGCCAGAGAGGCTGGCACCAGTCCTGGGCCTAAACCTGAAGCCACAACAC
>NW_011208002.1:0-492 GCF_000146605.3 Meleagris gallopavo
ATTTTTGAGAGAAAAGGGAAGGTACTTGTCAGAAAAGTGCTCTTTCTGGGAGAGAGTAGCATAGTTGGTTGGAAAATGCCACCCATTTGTGAGAAAGCTGCTTTGTTTCCGGGAGGAAATAGCATTCTTTGGGGAGAAGATGTCCTCTTTTGGATGGAAAAGTAGTACTTGTGGGAGAAGCTGTCCAATGTTTGGGCCCAAGGTAGCATTACTGGGAGGTAATGTCATTGTATTGGAGAAGGGTGGTATTTGTTGGGGAGAATGTGTTCTTTTTGGAAGCCAACGGTGTACTCTGGGGGGAAAAAGCCTCCTTTCTGGGAGAAAATGTCCTAGTTTGGGGAGAAAGTGTCATAGTGCGGAGTGTGGTGTAGCAGATTAGGGGGAATTGGGAGGTATTCCTAAGAGAACTGTCATTTCTGGGTGAAAAGGTCTTATGTGGGGGGGAAAAGGTGAGGAATGTGTGAGAAAGCTGGTGTTTCTGGGAGTAAATGC
>NW_011208003.1:0-602 GCF_000146605.3 Meleagris gallopavo
AAAATAGCATTCTTTGCGGAGAAGATGTCCTCTTTTGGATGGAAAAGTAGTACTTGTGGGAGAAGCTGTCCAATGTTTGGGCCCAAGGTAGCATTACTGGGAGGTAATGTCATTGTATTGGAGAAGGGTGGTATTTCTTGGGGAGAATGTGTTCTTTTTGGAAGCCAACGGTGTACTCTGGGGGAAAAAGCCTCCTTTCTGGGAGAAAATGTCCTAGTTTGGGGAGAAAGTGTCATAGTGCGGAGTGTGGTGTAGCAGATTAGGGGGAATTGGGAGGTATTCCTAAGAGAACTGTCATTTCTGGGTGAAAAGGTCTTATGTGGGGGGGAAAAGGTGAGGAATGTGTGAGAAAGCTGGTGTTTCTGGGAGTAAATGCCATCTTTTGGGGGCTAGAAATGGTCTTTCTGGTGGGATGTGCCACATCTTTGTGAGGCAATCGGTGTTTGTGAGGGCCAATGGCATATATTCTGGATCGAAATGGTCTTTCCGCAGTAAAAGTCCAAAAGTCTGGGAGTAAGTGTCATGATGAGGAATGTAATGGAGTGTAATTGGGAGGAACTGGGAGGAATTTCTCGGAGTCGTGGTCTTTGTGGGTGCGTATG
>NW_011208004.1:0-684 GCF_000146605.3 Meleagris gallopavo
GCCGGGCTGGTCGGGACGTAAGGAGGGAGGCAGGGAGGGAGGGAGGAGGGAAGCAGTGGGAAGGAAGGTGTCGGAAATACCCAAATAATTCTCTAGGACGGTTTCTCTGATAAAGCAGATTCTATTCGCAATTGCAATGTTGGGCCTCCTGCAAGCAGGAGAGCACCCCGAAAAACAGCGTGACGTCTTTTCTTCCCTACTCCCCGACGCTGATCTCTTTCTGCCCTGGTTCCTCACTGGCTGAGTTCTTTAGGTTCACAATCTTCTCGATGCTTCACTAAACACACAAACACTGGACAAACATGGAAACACTGGACAAACATCAATGGTTGCTGCCTAAGCGTCAATCTGAAGTTAATTCATTAACTTATTCCACACCTGATCGTTATTTTCCGGATATCTGCTTGTCCTTCTTCCCACAAAGATGAGCTCGGGAGAAAGACAGGGCAGTGTCTTGGTGCCTGCCTGTCACGTCCCAGCCTTCTCACGGAGTGAGGCAGTCCGGCCTTGTGGAGAGGCCCTGCCTTCTTTGATGTTTGCTAAATCTGTTCTTCTTTCGCTGGCAGTTTCTTATCCTAGCAGACAACTCTACGATATGTTTTCTAATCCCGCATTGTTTGGAACACTTACCGACTGGCACAGTTTTGCGAGAAGAATGAATCACCTAATTCAGTAGTAATGTTT
>NW_011208005.1:0-506 GCF_000146605.3 Meleagris gallopavo
AAACACACAAACACTGGACAAACATGGAAACACTGGACAAACATCAATGGTTGCTGCCTAAGCGTCAATCTGAAGTTAATTCATTAACTTATTCCACACCTGATCGTTATTTTCCGGATATCTGCTTGTCCTTCTTCCCACAAAGATGAGCTCGGGAGAAAGACAGGGCAGTGTCTTGGTGCCTGCCTGTCACGTCCCAGCCTTCTCACGGAGTGAGGCAGTCCGGCCTTGTGGAGAGGCCCTGCCTTCTTTGATGTTTGCTAAATCTGTTCTTCTTTCGCTGGCAGTTTCTTATCCTAGCAGAACAACTCTACGATATGTTTTCTAATCCCGCATTGTTTGGAACACTTACCGACTGGCACAGTTTTGCAAGAAAGAATGAATCACCTAATTCAGTAGTAATGTTTCTAAAACACGCCGCTACCACATACAGTATTTGACTTCTTAGATCAACTCTTTCTAAGGATAAGTCGCAGAGTACAGATGCACGATGTTCTGCTTCTTCA
>NW_011208006.1:0-488 GCF_000146605.3 Meleagris gallopavo
TGCACTGAGGACTCCACATCTGGACGCAGCACTGCAGGTGAGGCCTGACCAGCGCAGAGCAGAGGGATGGGGATCTCCTCCCTTGGCCCGCTGACTGCGCATCTTTGGATGCAGCCCAGGATACGGTTGGCTTTCTGGGCTGGAAGGGCCCATTGCTGGCTTGTGTCCAGCTCCCACCCACCAGTACTCCCAGGCCTTATGGAGCAGGACTACGCTCAGTCCTTTCATCCCCTAGCATGTTTTGGTGGTGGCTGTTCCCTCATCCCAGCTACTGACCCTGCACTTGGATTTGTGCCCACTGCTCAGCCTGTTGAGGTCTCTGTGGATGGCATCCCGTCCCTCTGCTGTGTCACTGCACCCCACAGCTTGGTGTCCTTAGGGTGCACTCAACCCCACTGTTGATGTCCCTGATGAAGGGAACCCGGATGCTTGTACCAACTGGGCGTAGAAGCCCTTGGGAGCAGCCCTGCGGAGGACTCGGGGATCCG
>NW_011208007.1:0-519 GCF_000146605.3 Meleagris gallopavo
AGAGCGAGGGTTGCTTACGCACAAGGACAACAAATTCAGCATGATGTAAATCTGCCAAAGAGCAGCATGGCTGTCATGCATTGTGAAGGACATCAGAAGAGTGACACTGAACAGGAAACTGGGAACACGATGGCGGATCGGGGACAAAACAGGCAGCTGAAGGAAAAGAAATTGGTGAACTGGCTTTAATTCCAGACGGTAAACTTAAAATATCTGAATCTTAGCCAGAACCTATGAGATATTCTAAAGAGGATGGGAATCTAATGAATGATTTAGAAGGGAAGAGAGCAAGCTGACAGATGGGTGTATACCCAGACGTACACGTTGTTGTGCCCTTTAGTATTTCATAGAATCTGGTTCTAAGGGAACATAATAAAACATAATCCTAGTACCAGGAACAGGGTACAAGTGGGTAGAGGCAAAGGGGATGACAGTACCGCTTTCTGAAAACACTGAATGGAGCTTAGGGAGTAAGACAGTAACAGGACAATTGTTGTATGTACCTGATGCAGGGACTAA
>NW_011208008.1:0-509 GCF_000146605.3 Meleagris gallopavo
GCCTTAGTTGGAGCCCTGATGGCAATGACGTGATGATGGCAGGCTTAGTTTTGCTGTTTTCTCCTCGTCAGAATCCTCTGACTTTTGAAGGAAGCAGCTTCTTGGGTTTTTGGTTTGTTTCTTTTCTTTAAATTTTATTTAATTCATTTGGAATGTCTCCATTCCGTATAGCTATAATGTCTTGAATATTATCTTTCGTAGTGCTGAGAATTGTTTTAGAAAAGTTATGCTCAGCTAAGAAGGTGTAATAAAGATGTTAAAGAAAGCAGCCCCTGTTGTGTTGACCAGGGATGAACATAAAATCATCTCCCAGTTAATGCAGAGGCAGCTGATGTGACTGCCTCTGTCCTCAGCAGCTTGCTGGAAGGAAGCCCACAAAGCATTTCAGTGCAGGGCTGCTGAGGGAAGCTGTCAGAGCAGAGCACTCTGTCCCCTTGCAGAGTACCGGGATGCTTTTCCAGCTGACTGACTGACGGCTGCTTTGTCTGTGGCCCTGGCTCTGGAGGAGC
>NW_011208009.1:0-461 GCF_000146605.3 Meleagris gallopavo
AGAAAGATCTAAACTTCCTCTTGCTAATAGCTTCATGGGAGAACACACTGTCCCCAGGTATTCTCCATCATTGATCTGACTAACCTTCACAATCAAAGGTTTATCACTGTGTCTGTCTTTCCTTGCAGCGGTGTCACAGCAACCCTGTTATCACACAGATTATGCGAATCTTCTGCCACACTGCTCACAGTGACATTCACTTTGCCTGCAAGAAGCACAAGAGTGCATCACTGAGCACTTGCAGCAGAGTTCTGTACATACAGGTGATGGGACCAGACAAAGGGGCAGGCAAATGTCACACCTCCTCCCACTAGCTACCATACATCCCTCTGCTTAAACCTCACCCAGTCTAGTGGCTGTCACATTCCACGCAAAGATTTTTGCTTCGTTGGCACAGAGGCAGCTGGTGAACTGGCAGCCTGGACAGGCATCCACCTTTAGTCCTGGAGTCTCTATGAGGG
>NW_011208010.1:0-578 GCF_000146605.3 Meleagris gallopavo
ACTACGCTCAGTCCTTTCATCCCCTAGCATGTTTTGGTGGTGGGTGTTCCCTCATCCCAGCTACCTACCCTGCACTTGGATTTGTGCCCACTGCTCAGCCTGTTGAGGTCTCTGTGGATGGCATACCGTCCCTCTGCTGTGTCACTGCACCCCACAGCTTGGTGTCCTTAGGGTGCACTCAACCCCACTGTTGATGTCCCTGATGAAGGGGAAACCCAGATGCTTGTACCAACTGGGCATAGAAGCCCTTGGGAGCAGCCCTGCGGAGGACTCGGGGATCCTGGTGGACAAAGAGCTGGACATAAGCCAGTAGTGTGCACTTGCAGCCCAGAAGGCCAACTGTATCCTGGGCTGCATTCAAAGAGGAGCGACCAGCAGGGAGAGGGAGGTGATTGTCCCCTCGACTCGGCTCTGGTGCGGCCCCATGTGCAGCACTGCGTCCAGGCCTGGGGCTCCAGCACAGGAATGATGTGGAGCGTTTGGAGCAGGTCCAGAGAAGGGCCACGAAGATGATCAGAGGGCTGGAGCACCTCTCTTAGAAAGAAATGTTGAGGGAACTGGGATTGTTTCTGTGGGAG
>NW_011208011.1:0-531 GCF_000146605.3 Meleagris gallopavo
GCTTCCGTCAGCAAGTGCCCCCAGGTCCCCTTTTCCCACACAAGTGTGCTGACCGTCCCTGTCCCCAGCTGAGCTCTCTGCCGTGACTTCAGCACGGTCTGCTGAAACACCTGCTGGGTTTGGCACACCAAGCCATGCACGGAGCAGTGAGGCACAAGTTGCACTCTACCAAGTCTGCACTCTGCTTCCTTTTTAAGGTCTGACATGAAGGTGGGAGCTCGGCAGCAATTTTCCAGGGCTAGAATGACATTTCATCATCCTCACTGAATTGTGGGATGGAATTTCAACAAGAACATGTTTTCTCTGGTTACAGCCATTCAGAAGGGCTGGAAAATCCTCCCCAGCTCAGCTTTTCTGCTGAGATACCTCCCAGCGACCACCCAGCCACCAAACCCAACTCACCTGGTCAGCCTGCTCAGCCTGAGCTGTGCCCAGCTCACACACACGCCGCAGCGGTGCTTCCAATGGGCTCTCACAGGATGATCTCTCAAGAAAGCACAGAGCTCAGTCTCCGTGTGCAGCACGCTCACC
>NW_011208012.1:0-860 GCF_000146605.3 Meleagris gallopavo
ACCAGTCAGCAAAGTGAGGTTCCGGGGCATGCCGGGAAATGCAGATTCCACTTCCTTGCTGTTTCCACAGAGACCAACACATCTCTCCGGGCAGTTGTTACGGCACTTGGGAGCACCGCAGCTCTGCTGCCACCTGTTGGACACAATACGGTCATGAAGGCACTGCCCTGCATCCGGGCCTCTTGCACAAACCTGTGCTCCTTGCTCGGAGCACATGGCTGCACTCTGTGCACCATGTTGCTTACCACCAGAGAAGGCTCAGCTAACCAACACCATTTTGGCTTCCATCTTGTCTGAGAACTGCTCATTATGCACAGCCCTCATCTTTGCTTTGCTTTGGTGAGGTGGGGACTGCCATTGCTTCCTCAGTCCCACACACCCCTTCCCATCCCACACTGCCATGGCAGATCAGGTTCTGGACCACCTGAGGACCCAAACAGCCAGTAATCTTTGGGTCCTGACGAGATGAGTCCCAGAGTTCCGAGGGAATTCACCGCTGCAGTCACCGAGCCACTCTCCATGGTATTTCAGAAGTCGAGGCAGTCAGGTCAAGTCCCTGGTGAGGAGAAAAAAGGTGACAGCACACCTCTCAGGAAGGATAGGAAGTGTGACGCGGGGAACTACCAGCATGTCAGTCTCACCTCTGGGCTGGTCACGGATCATGGAGCAGATCATCCTGGAAGTGACTCTCAAGCACACATTCCAGTGCGTCACCACCCTGTGCGTGAAAAGCTGCCTCCTAAGAACCAACCTAAACCTCCCCTGTCTCACTTGAAAACTATTTCCCCTTGTCCTATCGCTATTCACCCTCCTAAACAGCCGTTGCCCCCTCCTGCTTATGCGCTCCCTTCGAGTCTTGG
>NW_011208013.1:0-596 GCF_000146605.3 Meleagris gallopavo
ACCACTAAACCTCCCCTGTCTCACTTGAAAACCATTTTCCCCTTGTCCTATCGCTATCCACCCTCCTCAACAGCCGTTGCCCCCTCCTGCTTATGCGCTCCCTTTGAGTCTTGGAAGGCTGTCATGAGCTATCTCCAGAGCTTTCTCTTCTCCCACAGAAACAATCCCAGTTCCCTCAACATTTCTTTCTAAGAGAGGTGCTCCAGCCCTCTGATCATCTTCGTGGCCCTTCTCTGGACCTGCTCCAAAAGCTCCACATCATTCCTGTGCTGGAGCCCCAGGCCTGGACGCAGAGCTGCATATGGGGCCGCACCAGAGCCGAGTAGAGGGGGACAATCACCTCCCTCTCCCTGCTGGTCGCTCCTCTTTGAATGCAGCCCAGGATACAGTTGGCCTTCTGGGCTGCAAGTGCACACTACTGGCTTATGTCCAGCTCTTTGTCCACCAGGATCCCCGAGTCCTCCGCAGGGCTGCTCCCAAGGGCTTCTACGCCCAGTTGGTACAAGCATCTGGGTTTCCCCTTCATCAGGGACATCAACAGTGGGGTTGAGTGCACCCTAAGGACACCAAGCTGTGGGGTGCAGTGACACAGCAGG
>NW_011208014.1:0-648 GCF_000146605.3 Meleagris gallopavo
ATCCTCGCCACTGGAAGATGATGTCAAAATAACCATTCTGTTCTACAGATTCACCCTTTGGATCTCTATAAAAAACCCAGCTTAGCAGAATGAAGACCATCAAAGGTGTGCAGATGTATGTGTACATGACAGGCCATGCCAAGAGGCCCAGGGAAGAGGTAAATGAAAGACACTGCCTTGTACTCACTGAGCACTTCTCATACGGTCAGCAGAGGGTTTGGGAGCTCCCTGAAGTTCATTTTGCAGAGGGAGCTCACGCTGCAAATGTCACAGCCATAGCTGTCCTGGCTTAGGTCAGGAATCTGCTCGGAGTCGAATCCACGGCTGGAGAGAAGGACACAACAATGGCAGAGGGGGTTGAAAAAGAGTAAAACTACAAGTGAAAAGCAATACAAAATACAGTCAAGAAAAGGAAGGGGTTCCTGATTTACAGGAAAAAACAAACACTTGGTCACCAACACCGCGTGAGCCGTGCCAGATGAGACGTTTCCAAAAGGAGACCTTTTCTTTTTGCCAAGGCATTTGCAGTTATCCTGACAACTGGCTGCCCAGTCTACAATCACACACCAGGATCCCAAAGCAGCAAGGAGAAGCAGGGGCCGCTCAGAAGGGCTCTGCAAACAGAGGAACTGGAATGAGAGCTGACAG
>NW_011208015.1:0-497 GCF_000146605.3 Meleagris gallopavo
CTCCTCCCTTCGCCCGCTGACTGCGCATCTTTGGATGCAGCCCAGGATACGGTTGGCTTTCTGGGCTGGAAGGGCCCACTGCTGGCTTGTGTCCAGCTCCCACCCACCAGTACTCCCAGGCCTTATGGAGCAGGACTACGCTCAGTCCTTTCATCCCCTAGCATGTTTTGGTGGTGGCTGTTCCCTCATCCCAGCTACTGACCCTGCACTGGGATTTGTGGCCACTGCTCAGCCTGTTGAGGTCTCTGTGGATGGCATCCCGTCCCTCTGCTGTGTCACTGCACCCCACAGCTTGGTGTCCTTAGGGTGCACTCAACCCCACTGTTGATGTCCCTGATGAAGGGGAAACCCAGATGCTTGTACAAACTGGGCGTAGAAGCCCTTGGGAGCAGCCCTGCGGAGGACTCGGGGGATCCTGGTGGACAAGAGCTGGACATAAGCCAGTAGTGTGCACTTGCAGCCCAGAAGGCCAACTGTATCCTGGGCTGCATTCAAAG
>NW_011208016.1:0-472 GCF_000146605.3 Meleagris gallopavo
CCCAGGCCTTATGGAGCAGGACTACGCTCAGTCCTTTCATCCCCTAGCATGTTTTGGTGGTGGGTGTTCCCTCATCCCAGCTACTGACCCTGCACTTGGATTTGTGCCCACTGCTCAGCCTGTTGAGGTCTCTGTGGATGGCATCCCGTCCCTCTGCTGTGTCACTGCAGCCCACAGCTTGGTGTCCTTAGGGTGCACTCAACCCCACTGTTGATGTCCCTGATGAAGGGGAAACCCAGATGCTTGTACAAACTGGGCGTAGAAGCCCTTGGGAGCAGCCCTGCGGAGGACTCGGGGGATCCTGGTGGACAAGAGCTGGACATAAGCCAGTAGTGTGCACTTGCAGCCCAGAAGGCCAACTGTATCCTGGGCTGCATTCAAAGAGGAGCGACCAGCAGGGGAGAGGGGAGGTGGATTGTCCCCCCTCGACTCGGCTCTGGTGCGGCCCCATGTGCAGCACTGCGTCCAGGCC
>NW_011208017.1:0-487 GCF_000146605.3 Meleagris gallopavo
TCCCCTAGCATGTTTTGGTGGTGGGTGTTCCCTCATCCCAGCTACTGACCCTGCACTTGGATTTGTGCCCACTGCTCAGCCTGTTGAGGTCTCTGTGGATGGCATGCCGTCCCTCTGCTGTGTCACTGCACCCCACAGCTTGGTGTCCTTAGGGTGCACTCAACCCCACTGTTGATGTCCCTGATGAAGGGGAAACCCAGATGCTTGTACCAACTGGGCGTAGAAGCCCTTGGGAGCAGCCCTGCGGAGGACTCGGGGATCCTGGTGGACAAAGAGCTGGACATAAGCCAGTAGTGTGCACTTGCAGCCCAGAAGGCCAACTGTATCCTGGGCTGCATTCAAAGAGGAGCGACCAGCAGGGAGAGGGAGGTGATTGTCCCCCTCGACTCGGCTCTGGTGCGGCCCCATGTGCAGCACTGCGTCCAGGCCTGGGGCTCCAGCACAGGAATGATGTGGAGCTTTTGGAGCAGGTCCAGAGAAGGGCCAC
>NW_011208018.1:0-614 GCF_000146605.3 Meleagris gallopavo
ATTCTTAGTTCCCTTTCCCCACAATGATTAAAAACTCATCCCTTTCTTAAACAGCTAGAGCAACTATCTATAAAGAATGGATATTTCTTCTCAAATGCGTTTTCACAGTAATTGATAGAAATAGTTGACTGATGCTTTTATCAAGTTTTGTGTTTTTTGCTAATTTTTTCATTAGAAAAGCCTATCAGTGTAACCGCACAAAGGAGAGGAAAGCACTAATGCTTCTCAAAAAAGAAAGGAAAGGTGAGAGGTGCATTCCATTTTTTAAATGTATTTTAATTAAAGCAGAAACAAAACCATGGTAGCTCAAACAAATGGTTCTCTTAATCTGGCACTCTGTAACGAACCCAAGACTCCAGAGGCAGGAACAAGGAGCATCAGTAATTAACTGATGGAGGGAACTCCAGAGGGAAACCAAACCTCAAAGAACTGTTAATAAGTACTTGAACATGTGAGCTTGTGCTATTTCTGGCCTTTCATAACAACTAATATATTTACAGATGTTTTTATTTATATAGAAGTTGGACATATTTTCAGATTTTACTAAACTCTAGATCTTCAATATCCTATAACATTCCGTTCCCTGAGATTCTGTCCGTTGTTTTAGGTCAACT
>NW_011208019.1:0-720 GCF_000146605.3 Meleagris gallopavo
GGTAGCTCAAACAAATGGTTCTCTTAATCTGGCACTCTGTAACGAACCCAAGACTCCAGAGGCAGGAACAAGGAGCATCAGTAATTAACTGATGGAGGGAACTCCAGAGGGAAACCAAACCTCAAAGAACTGTTAATAAGTACTTGAACATGTGAGCTTGTGCTATTTCTGGCCTTTCATAACAACTAATATATTTACAGATGTTTTTATTTATATAGAAGTTGGACATATTTTCAGATTTTACTAAACTCTAGATCTTCAATATCCTATAACATCCGTTCCCTGAGATTCTGTCCGTTGTTTTAGGTCAACTGGAAGAGTTCAAGGTGTTTTAGAAGTAATCAGCAATGTTAATTGCTGGGAGGTAGAGGCATAATTACACTACTCTTCATAAAATATCACAGCTAACCAACAAAAGACAAAACCAGCATGTGACTACCATACTTTTTCTAGTTACTGATCACTTATACGTGGAATCAGCCTCTCCCTACTTAATTCTAAGGATTTTCAAAACTTGACTCGCTATAAAAGCATAAATTCTGCAGGCAACTATTCTATTATTTGATTCCAAAGGCTTACCATATGAAAAGGTGTCTGGCAGGGGCACACCATGACCAGCAAGTTCTTGAAACGTCCAGAACTTATTGACACAGTTGAGGATGGCCTGGGGACGATTCATTAACCGACAGCCCATCTTCTCTAGATGGCGAAGGACTGTAA
>NW_011208020.1:0-457 GCF_000146605.3 Meleagris gallopavo
AAGGCTGCCATCATCATTCTGGGGGACGTTCTGCTATTCCAGAAGCGGCGAGTGCTCTGGACAGCTGCAAAAAGGGAAGAGCTGATGCAGTGCACCACTGCCACCGAGCCACCGAGCACAGATGTCTCCAGCAGCCCCGACACCGCTTCTTCCATCACAGAGCTGCCTGACTCCCCCAGGGCCAGCCGGGAGCTCAGCAACGAGACAGATGCTGAACCTGGGCTCCTCAGCAACTCACCTGGGCAGCAGACAGCATCCCCTGAGCTGCCCGTGCCAAGCCCCACGGCTGCCCCTGCACCTCCATCGCCCAGCACCGCACACCTGATGGCAGAGGCGCAGCGGAGGCAGCCCCGGGTGATTCTCACCCGCCTGGCACTGCCGCCCGGATGCATCTCCTGCCGGCTGGCAGACGAGCACCGTGGGGACAGCACTGAGCCGCCCAAGCGCCCCACGCCCG
>NW_011208021.1:0-954 GCF_000146605.3 Meleagris gallopavo
ACAGCAAGAATCTCTCTCTCACACACTCCAATCCCCACCCCCACCCCAACCCCGCTACCCCAACCTCTCACACGGGCCAAACAAGTGAGAGACAAGGAGGACAAGCACAATTCCAGAGAATCACAGAATGGCTTGAGTTGGAAGGGACCTTAAAGACCATCCAGCTCCGAGTTGCAAAGTTGCAACTCACCAGATCAAACTGTCCAGGGCCTCATTCAACCCAGCCTTGAATAGAAACCAGGGATGAGACATCCCTACCTCCTGTTT
Source organism: Meleagris gallopavo (assembly GCF_000146605.3). NCBI lineage: Eukaryota > Metazoa > Chordata > Aves > Galliformes > Phasianidae > Meleagris > Meleagris gallopavo. The sequence goes on from NW_011208021.1 coordinate 268, forward strand.
TATCCACCGCACCTCTCAGGTGGGGCTGCCTGCACACTTTCTGAAGGTGCACTCTGGTTCCACTCTCTCTGTCACTGATAAAGATGTGCAAGGTGCCAAGACAGACCCCTGAGAGACACCACTTGTCAGCAGCCTCTGAAGAAATGTATTATCACTCCCGTTCTACGAGGATAACAGTGGAGGATAACATTCAAGCTGTTACTTACATCACCGAGAAGAGCTGCAGACAATTCTTCTTTTCCTAACAACTTCCAGGTGCCTACAAGCACAAACAGAGACCAGCAGTGTTTCATCACTTCACCAAAAGGAAGGTCAAACACCCCAGCTGGGAAGAGCAGTTACAGAACTATGGTTACAGTAAATGTTCCACGAGCACTTTGTATTTGGGACTGCGTAGATACAGCCCAAAGGCATACTTAGTACGTTCAGCTTCCTCTAGGAAACATCTTCTCTTTACAAATCACTTGGAGCTATACTGCACAATTAAGAACACCCAAATGCAAGCTGCCTGAAGACTGTTAATTATTAAGAGTGTAGTTATTTCTACAACCAGTAACTAGTACCACATTATTATTGGAGAATTTTCTAGCACAAAGACAATGCTGGAAGGGAAATTGCTCACAAGAGTTACAAAATGCTTCAGATCACACCAGAATAACTTTGTTCTAACAACAGTTATGTTCTAAC
>NW_011208022.1:0-817 GCF_000146605.3 Meleagris gallopavo
TGCAGCCCTGCGAGCACAGCTGGGGGCAGTTTGGCTGTGGAGTGGGGCAGAGCCAGGCTCCACCCCTCCCTGATCCCATTGAAGGGCTGGGGAGAGTAGGGGCAGCATGTGAACCTGGGGAGTGCTTCCTTTGGAGTATGCCTTGTTCTTTGGTGATGGAGTGAGTTGATTTTTTTTTTTTTTTTTTTTTTCTCCTCCATTGTGGAGCTGCTCTCTCTCTTTTTTAGGAGGGAACCCTGAGCGTACTTAAGGGCTGGTAGGTATTTGGACCTGGAAGCTGCTTCCTTCACTTGAGAGTGTAGGGGAGTATTGGTCCTTGGAATGGGGTAAGTGGTTTCTTTTTTTCTTTCAGGGCTGTGATCTTCTCTTTTTGGGGGATGGCAAGTGCACTGAAGGGCTGCTAGGTGTAAGAGCAGCATCTGAATCTGGAGACTGCTTCCTTTGGGGTGTGGGGTGAGCCCTTAGAATGGGGTGAGTGATTCCTGCTTTCTTTCAGAGCTGTGAGCTCTGCTTTTCTGGAGGATCTCAAGCTGGATGGCTGTAATGAATAGGGCTATGTGCTAATTGCATCCATGCGGTGTTTTTTATGGGCATTGTGTGCATCCTTGTTGTGTTTTAAATTCTGTTCTGCGTCTCTTCTGATTTCATTTTGCAGCCTGATGGAGTTGAAGGATTGCCTGGGCTCCTCCAGTCAGTGGTGTGAGATGTGTCCAGCAGGTAATGAACATCATGCACCCCATGTTGGTGCGCTGCTTGTATGCAGGTAGGTTTGCGATGTGATCCGACTCCCCCCATGCTGACCATCCACAGCTAGATC
>NW_011208023.1:0-500 GCF_000146605.3 Meleagris gallopavo
GGGGTGAGTGATTCCTGCTTTCTTTCAGAGCTGTGAGCTCTGCTTTTCTGGAGGATCTCAAGCTGGATGGCTGTAATGAATAGGGCTATGTGCTAATTGCATCCATGCGGTGTTTTTTATGGGCATTGTGTGCATCCTTGTTGTGTTTTAAATTCTGTTCTGCGTCTCTTCTGATTTCATTTTGCAGCCTGATGGAGTTGAAGGATTGCCTGGGCTCCTCCAGTCAGTGGTGTGAGATGTGTCCAGCAGGTAATGAACATCATGCACCCCATGTTGGTGCGCTGCTTGTATGCAGGTAGGTTTGCGATGTGATCCGACTCCCCCATGCTGACCATCCACAGCTAGATCAAGTTGCTCAGAGTCTGAGCCAGGCTCACCTTGAAAGGGCCAGCACGTCCACCATGTCTCTGGCAACCTGTGCCACTGCCTCAGCACCCTCACTGTACAGACATTGTCCTTAGATTTCACCTCCTATTTTCCCTTGTTCTTTCCTTTAGGTA
>NW_011208024.1:0-781 GCF_000146605.3 Meleagris gallopavo
AGAGTGTGGGGGAGTATTTGGTCCTTGGAATGGGGTAAGTGGTTTCTTTTTTTCTTTCAGGGCTGTGATCTTGTCTTTTTGGGGGATGGCAAGTGCACTGAAGGGCTGCTAGGTGTAAAGAGCAGCATGTGAATCTGGAGACTGCTTCCTTTGGGGGTGTGGGGGTGAGCCCTTAGAATGGGGTGAGTGATTCCTGCTTTCTTACAGAGCTGTGAGCTCTGCTTTTCTGGAGGATTCTCAAGCTTGGATGGCTGTCATTAATAGGGCTATGTGCTAATTGCATCCTGCGGTGTTTTTTAAGGGCATTGTGTGCATCCTTGTTGTGTTTTAAATTATGTTCTGCGTCTCTTCTGATTTCATTTTGCAGCCTGATGGAGTTGAAGGATTGCCTGGGCTCCTCCAGTCAGTGGTGTGAGATGTGTCCAGCAGGTAATGAACATCATGCACCCCATGTTGGTGCGCTGCTTGTATGCAGGTAGGTTTGCGATGTGATCCGACTCCCCCATGCTGACCATCCACAGCTAGATCAAGTTGCTCAGAGTCTGAGCCAGGCTCACCTTGAAAGGGCCAGCACATCCACCATGTCTCTGGCAACCTGTGCCACTGCCTCAGCACCCTCACTGTACAAGACATTTTCCTTAGATTTCACCTCCATTTTCCCTGTCTTTCCTTTAGGTATTGAAAGGCTGTTACCAGGTTCCCTTGGAGCCTTCACTTCTCCAGGAGGCTGAACAGCCCAGCTCTCCTTGCTTAACAGGAGAGGGGTTCCATCCTTGGGTTC
>NW_011208025.1:0-507 GCF_000146605.3 Meleagris gallopavo
CCCCCATGCTGACCATCCACAGCTAGATCAAGTTGCTCAGAGTCTGAGCCAGGCTCACCTTGAAAGGGCCAGCACATCCACCATGTCTCTGGCAACCTGTGCCACTGCCTCAGCACCCTCACTGTACAAGACATTTTCCTTAGATTTCACCTCCATTTCCCTTGTCTTTCCTTTAGGTATTGAAAGGCTGTTACCAGGTTCCCTTGGAGCCTTCACTTCTCCAGGAGGCTGAACAGCCCAGCTCTCCTTGCTTACAGGAGAGGGGTTCCATCCTTGGGTTCGTGTTTGTGGCTGTACTCTGGATGCACTCGCACAGCTCCATGTCTCCCTGCACTGAGGACTCCACATCTGGACGCAGCACTGCAGGTGAGGCCTGACCAGCGCAGAGCAGAGGGATGGGGATCTCCTCCCTTGGCCCGCTGACTGCGCATCTTTGGATGCAGCCCAGGATACGGTTGGCTTTCTGGGCTGGAAGGGCCCACTGCTGGCTTGTGTCCAGCTCCCACC
>NW_011208026.1:0-374 GCF_000146605.3 Meleagris gallopavo
CAACCTCCAGTTCTCCCTTCCCACTCCTCCCTCCACCCCCAGACCTCCTTTCCACTCACGTGGTCAGCCTTGTTCTCCTCTTTACATTCCCCCCCACAACCCCCACTCACTCCCCCCAGACTCCCTTTATACCCCACAGAAGCTCCACACAACTCTCCAGTTTCCCCCTTCCACCCTTTCCTCCATCCCCAGACCTCCTTTCCACCCCACAGAAGCCTCACTAGCTCATTTCTACCCTTCCCCTCCCCCCCCAAGAACCCTCATTATCCCCTCTTGGAATCATGGAGAAGGATCTGCAAGAGAAGTCCTAGAGAGGTTTGTGGGCATCCAGGGGTTCTGAACTCACCCAGAAGAGTCTGGAGACGTCCCAGGTT
>NW_011208027.1:0-391 GCF_000146605.3 Meleagris gallopavo
CCAAAGCTGCCAACAAATCTGTGTCACCCCAATGGTGTCCCACCCCAAAGTTGAGGACACCCCCCCGTCGTCACACCACGAAGCTGGGGACCCCTCTCTGTCACTCCAACGGTGTGACAGGTTGGCGTTGGAGACACCCCACAGAGTCAAAGCCCAGGGCCCCATCCAGCCTGGCCTTGAACACCTCCAGGGATGGACGGGGCATCCACAGCCTCTCTGGGCAGCTGTTCCTGCACCTCACCGCTCTCATAGCAAAGAACTTCCCCCTGACATCCAACCTAAATCTTCCCTGCCTCAACTTCAAACCATTTTCCCTGGTCCTGCTGTTATCTGCCCTTTCCAGGAGTTGACTCCCCTCCTGTTTGTGGCTCCCTTTAGGTCCTGAAAGGCT
>NW_011208028.1:0-683 GCF_000146605.3 Meleagris gallopavo
GCCCAGAAAGCCAACCGTATCCTGGGCTGCATCCAAAGATGCGCAGTCAGCGGGCCAAGGGAGGAGATCCCCATCCCTCTGCTCTGCGCTGGTCAGGCCTCACCTGCAGTGCTGCGTCCAGATGTGGAGTCCTCAGTGCAGGGAGACATGGAGCTGTGCGAGTGCATCCAGAGTACAGCCACAAACGCGAACCCAAGGATGGAACCCCTCTCCTGTAAGCAAGGAGAGCTGGGCTGTTCAGCCTCCTGGAGAAGTGAAGGCTCCAAGGGAACCTGGTAACAGCCTTTCAATACCTAAAGGAAAGAACAAGGGAAAATGGAGGTGAAATCTAAGGAAAATGTCTTGTACAGTGAGGGTGCTGAGGCAGTGGCACAGGTTGCCAGAGACGATGGTGGATGTGCTGGCCCTTTCAAGGTGAGCCTGGCTCAGACTCTGAGCAACTTGATCTAGCTGTGGATGGTCAGCATGGGGGAGTCGGATCACATCGCAAACCTACCTGCATACAAGCAGCGCACCAACATGGGGTGCATGATGTTCATTACCTGCTGGACACATCTCACACCACTGACTGGAGGAGCCCAGGCAATCCTTCAACTCCATCAGGCTGCAAAATGAAATCAGAAGAGACGCAGAACGTAATTTAAAACACAACAAGGATGCACACAATGCCCTTAAAAAACACC
>NW_011208029.1:0-720 GCF_000146605.3 Meleagris gallopavo
GCTGAGGCAGTGGCACAGGTTGCCAGAGACGATGGGTGGATGTGCTGGCCTTTCAAGGTGAGCCTGGCTCAGACTCTGAGCAACTTGATCTAGCTGTGGATGGTCAGCATGGGGGAGTCGGATCACATCGCAAACCTACCTGCATACAAGCAGCGCACCAACATGGGGTGCATGATGTTCATTACCTGCTGGACACATCTCACACCACTGATTGGAGGAGCCCAGGCAATCCTTCAACTCCATCAGGCTGCAAAATGAAATCAGAAGAGACGCAGAACAGAATTTAAAACACAACAAGGATGCACACAATGCCCTTAAAAAACACCCACCGCATGGATGCAATTAGCACATAGCCCTATTAATTACAGCCATCCAGCTTGAGATCCTCCAGAAAAGCAGAGCTCACAGCTCTGAAATCAAGCAGGAATCACTCACCCCATTCGTAAGGGCTCCACCCCACCACCCCAAAGGAAGCAGTCTCCAGATTCAGATGCTGCTCTTACACCTAGCAGCCCTTCAGTGCACTTGCCACTACCCCCAAAAACAGAAGATCACACGCCCTAGAAAGAAAAAAGAAACCACTTACCCCATTCCAAGGACCAATACTCCCCCACACTCTCAAGTGAAGGAAGCAGCTTCCAGGTCCAAATACCTACCAACCCTTAAGTACGCTCAGGGTTCCCTGCTAAAAAACAGAGAGAGCAGCTCCACAATGGAGGA
>NW_011208030.1:0-466 GCF_000146605.3 Meleagris gallopavo
CTACCAGCATGTCAGTCTCACTCTGTGCTGGTCACGGATCATGGAGCAGATCATCCTGGAAGTGACTCTCAAGCACACATTCCAGTGCGTCACCACCCTGTGCGTGAAAAGCTGCCTCCTAATAACCAACCTAAACCTACCCCTGTCTCACTTGAAAACCATTTCCCCTTGTCCTATCGCTATCCACCCTCCTAAACAGCCGTTGCCCCCTCCTGCTTATGCGCTCCCTTCGAGTCTTGGAAGGCTGTCATGAGCTATCTCCAGAGCTTTCTCTTCTCCCACAGAACCAATCCCAGTTCCCTCAACATTTCTTTCTAAGAGAGGTGCTCCAGCCCTCTGATCATCTTCGTGGCCCTTCTCTGGACCTGCTCCAAAAGCTCCACATCATTCCCGTGCTGGAGCCCCAGGCCTGGACGCAGTGCTGCACATGGGGCCGCACCAGAGCCGAGTAGAGGGGGACAATCAC
>NW_011208031.1:0-671 GCF_000146605.3 Meleagris gallopavo
TTAGGTGCACTCAACCCACTGTTGATGTCCCTGATGAAGGGGAAACCCAGATGCTTGTACAAACTGGGCGTAGAAGCCCTTGGGAGCAGCCCTGCGGAGGACTCGGGGATCCTGGTGGACAAAGAGCTGGACATAAGCCAGTAGTGTGCACTTGCAGCCCAGAAGGCCAACTGTATCCTGGGCTGCATTCAAAGAGGAGCGACCAGCAGGGAGAGGGAGGTGATTGTCCCCCTCGACTCGGCTCTGGTGTGGGGCCCGATGTGCAGCACTGCGTCCAGGCCTGGGGCTCCAGCACGGGAATGATGTGGAGCTTTTGGAGCAGGTCCAGAGAAGGGCCACTAAGATGATCAGAGGGCTGGAGCACCTCTCTTAGAAAGAAATGTTGAGGGAACTGGGATTGTTTCTGTGGGAGAAGAGAAAGCTCTGGAGATAGCTCATGACAGCCTTCCAAGACTCGAAGGGAGCGTATAAGCAGGAGGGGGCAACGGCTGTTTAGGAGGGTGGATAGCGATAGGACAAGGGGAAATGGTTTTCAAGTGAGACAGGGGAGGTTTAGGTTGGTTCTTAGGAGGCAGCTTTTCACGCACAGGGTGGTGACGCACTGGAATGTGTGCTTGAGAGTCACTTCCAGGATGATCTGCTCCATGATCCGTGACCAGCACAGAGGTGAG
>NW_011208032.1:0-423 GCF_000146605.3 Meleagris gallopavo
AGTGTCCTAGTTTGGGGAGAAAGTGTCATAGTGCGGAGTGTAGTGTAGCAGATTAGGGGGAATTGGGAGGTATTCCTAAGAGAACTGTCATTTCTGGGTGAAAAGGTCTTAGTGTGGGGGGGAAAAGGTGAGGAATGTGTGAGAAAGCTGGTGTTTCTGGGAGTAAATGCCATCTTTTGGGGGCTAGAAATGGTCTTTCTGGTGGGATGTGCCACATCTTTGTGAGGCAATCGGTGTTTGTGAGGGCCAATGGCATATATTCTGGATCAAAATGGTCTTTCTGCAGTAAAATGCCAAAAGTCTGGGAGTAAGTGTCATCATGAGGAATGTAATGGAGTGTAATTGGGAGGAACTGGGAGGAATTTCTCGGAGTCGTGGTATTTGTGGGTGCATATGTCCCATTTAGGGAAGGAAGGAGTATTT
>NW_011208033.1:0-646 GCF_000146605.3 Meleagris gallopavo
CTGCTGCTGTGCTGCGTGCACGCGCTGCCAGGGCACAGTGTCCAACCCCTGTGCAGGCGCTGCCTTGCAGGAGATGGCTTTGGGTTCTAGTTTGTATGGGACTTTTGGGAAGGAGATAGAGGTGGAGCTTCTAGCGTGCCCGAAGGTGAGGAAGGCGGTTTCCAGTACTGGCAGCCAAAGCTGCCCGGGCGGGTGACTTGAGCTCCCACAGCGAGCTGTCAGCCAGTTGTTAGCCGTGAAGGTTCCCTGACCGTTTCTGAATTGCTTCTTGTAGGACTCGCGCAGTCCTGGGAGACTGAGACTTGGGAGACAGTGCAGAAACCCAAGGCAAGTGCTGCTCGGCTGAGGAAGAAAGCCAAGAAGGAAAGCAAAAAGAAATGATAAGGGCTTGAGCGAGAAGGCCCGCAGGACAGCGGAATCGGCTGGAATGCTTCCTGGGAGGTGGCACCAAAGGCAGCTGACTGAGTCGTCCGGTTTCTGGCATGGCCGTGCGTGTCCCGTCACGGACAGTGCAGAGGAACTAAGGCAACTGGAAGGGAAGGGCCTGTGCTGCGTCCCAAGCGCAGAGGACTCGCCAGAGGCAGGAGTTGATCTGTGGCAAGAGGTGGAGACGCTGCGTTCTTTCAGGATGCGTCTCTTCAGGGCC
>NW_011208034.1:0-644 GCF_000146605.3 Meleagris gallopavo
TTCTGAATTGCTTCTTGTAGGACTCGCGCAGTCCTGGGAGACTGAGACTTGGGAGACAGTGCAGAAACCCAAGGCAAGTGCTGCTCGGCTGAGGAAGAAAGCCAAGAAGGAAGCAAAAAGAAATGATAAGGGCTTGAGCGAGAAGGCCGCAGGACAGCAGAATCGGCTGGAATGCTTCTTGGGAGGTGGCACCAAAGGCAGCTGACTGAGTCGTCCGGTTTCTGGCATGGCCGTGCGTGTCCCGTCACGGACAGTGCAGAGGAACTAAGGCAACTGGAAGGGAAGGGCCTGTGCTGCGTCCCAAGCGCAGAGGACTCGCCAGAGGCAGGAGTTGATCTGTGGCAAGAGGTGGAGACGCTGCGTTCCTTCAGGATGCGTCTCTTCAGGGCCAGGGCCGGTCTAGTACGAGATTGAAATACGGCTAGCCGGGCCTGGAGAGAGAGGAGGTGACGAGGCCACAGGCTCAGGCTTCTCCTTGTGTGTGACTGGAGGCCGACGACTCCTTGCTAGGCAGAAATCCTGGACGCTGGGGTTTCATTTTGGGCTGTGTTGATAAATACAGCCCAAGTCCTTTTGTATTGAATAAAAGCGAAACCAACTTTTTAAAAATGGTGCTGCCTCTTTCCGTAGCTGGTCCAAAGGTC
>NW_011208035.1:0-634 GCF_000146605.3 Meleagris gallopavo
GGACATCCGACACCAACGCCCAGAGCAACTCAGCAAGCGTGTTCAACAGGACACGTCAGGGATCAACGTACCTCGGCACAGAGACTAAGCGTTGGATATTGGCATCCACCTCCGGCTGCAGTTTCCTGCTGCTTCCACCAAGAGCCTGGCTAAAGTCCTGGCACCGCACGCGACGACCGCAGTTCCACGCTGCAACCGTTTGGGCACAGGACAACGAAAGCAGAGACCGCCTTCCGGTAGGGACACCAATGTCACTTACCCCGCTCCAGGGATCAGGGCACAGCCAATGCAGCAACTCAGGGGGCGCCACAAGGCCAACAGATCTGGTGAGGACTGGGCACATCTTGAAGGACTGAAGAGATCTTCGTGTCTAATAATGTCCACACCTTACCAAGGAACAGGACACGTTCAACTCGGGCAGCGCAAAACGCCTACAGAATGTGATGGTGGAGGCGCCAATCCTAGAAAGAAAGACGAAAGCTTCACATACAGCACTGAACAATATCGACGGAAAAAAGAATACTAGTGAATCGAGAAACCCAAAGTCATGGACAGCACTCAGCACAAGCCTATTTGGGAGCCTACCTCTTCTTTGGGCATCACACGTGGTCAGAAGGGTGCATTTGGATCCAGG
>NW_011208036.1:0-702 GCF_000146605.3 Meleagris gallopavo
TACCCCGCTCCAGGGATCAGGGCACAGCCAATGCAGCAACTCAGGGGGCGCCACAAGGCCAACAGATCTAGTGAAGACTGGGCACATCTTGAAGGACTGAAGAGATCTTCGTGTCTAATAACGTCCACACCTTACCGAGGAACAGGACACGTTCAACTCGGGCAGCCCAAAACGCCTACAGAATGTGATGGTGGAGGCGCCAATCCTAGAAAGAAAGAAGAAAGCTTCACATACAGCACTGAACAATATCGCGGAAAAAGAATACTAGTGAATCGAGAAACCCCAAGTCATGGACAGCACTCAGCACAAGCCTATTTGGGAGCCTACCTCTTCTTTGGGCATCACACGTGGTCAGAAGGGTGCATTTGGATCCAGGAAACTCCAACGAAGCGCCAACGGGCAACAGGGAAGAAAGAGAAGAAGAACAGATCAAAAGGGAAGAAAATGCTGTTGAATCCAAACAGAAAAGAAGACAACATTGGGACATGGCTCTGACATACCATCAGCACTGGGGAGACCTGAAAATGGGGAAAGGAAAAGCACCCAGTGAAAGCAACGTGAGCACGAGGGACATCCGACACCAAGCTGAGAGCACCTCAGCAAGCATTTAAAAAGGACACGTCAGGGATCAACGTACCTTGGCACAGAGACCAAGCTTGGATATTGGCATCCACTCCGGCTGCAGTTCCTGCTGCTTCCACC
>NW_011208037.1:0-527 GCF_000146605.3 Meleagris gallopavo
AGAGAATGTAATAGTGAAAACAGTGCAAGACCAGAGACAAGCAAGACACAGAACAAAGAGGATAGGCAGCCTTCTGGGCACCATGAAGCGCAATTCAGAGCTCTGGGGGAACCCTATTGTGCCGGGCTCTGGAATGGGTAAACGCTGGCGGGTGTGCATCGCCCTTACCTGCTGGGCAGACAATGACCAGTCAGCAAAGTGAGGTTCCGGGGCATGCCGGGAAACGCAGATTCCACTTCCTTGCTGTTTCCACAGAGACCAACACATCTCTCCGTGCAGTTGTTACGGCACTTGGGAGCACCGCAGCTCTGCTGCCACCTGTTGGACACAATACAGTCATGAAGGCACTGCCCTGCATCCGGGCCTCTTGCACAAACCTGTGCTCCTTGCTCGGAGCACATGGCTGCACTCTGTGCACCATGTTGCTTACCACCAGAGAAGGCTCAGGTACCCCAACACCCATTTTTGGCTTCCATCTTGTATGAGAACTGCTCATGATGCACAGCCCTCATCTTTGGTTTGGTTTG
>NW_011208038.1:0-886 GCF_000146605.3 Meleagris gallopavo
CAGAACCAAGAGGATAGGCAGCCTTCTGGGCACCATGAAGCGCAATTCAGAGCTCTGGGGGAACCCTATTGTGCCGGGCTGTGGAATGGGTAAACGCTGGCGGGTGTGCATCGCCCTTACCTGCTGGGCAGACAATGACCAGTCAGCAAAGTGAGGTTCCGGGGCATGCCGGGAAATGCAGATTCCAGTTCCTTGCTGTTTCCACCGAGACCAACACATCTCTCCGTGCAGTTGTTACGGCACTTGGGAGCACCGCAGCTCTGCTGCCACCTGTTGGACACAATACAGTCATGAAGGCACTGCCCTGCATCCGGGCCTCTTGCACAAACCTGTGCTCCTTGCTCGGAGCACATGGCTGCACTCTGTGCACCATGTTGCTTACCACCAGAGAAGGCTCAGGTACCCCAACACCCATTTTTGGCTTCCATCTTGTCTGAGAACTGCTCATGATGCACAGCCCTCATCTTTGCTTGGTTGGTGAGGTGGGACTGCCATTGCTTCCTCAGTCCCACACACCCTTCCCATCCCACACTGCCATGGCAGATCAGGTTCTGGACCACCTGAGGACCCAAACATCCAGGAGTCTTTGGGTCCTGACGAGATGAGTCCCAGAGTTCCGAGGGAATTCACCGCTGCAGTCACCGAGCCACTCTCCATGGTATTTCACAAGTCGAGGCAGTCAGGTCAAGTCCCTGCTGAGGAGAAAAAAGGTGACAGCACACCTCTTAGGAAGGATAGAAAGTGTGACGCGGGGAACTACCAGCATGTCAGTCTCACCTCTGTGCTGGTCACGGATCATGGAGCAGATCATCCTGCAAGTGACTCTCAAGCACACATTCCAGTGCGTCACCACCCTGTGCGTGAAAAGCTGCCTCCTAATAACCAA
>NW_011208039.1:0-459 GCF_000146605.3 Meleagris gallopavo
CGTCTGTGCCCGCGACGGGGGGCCGTGGGCTTCCCTCCCCCCCCGGCCCACAGAATGGGAAGGGAAGGGGAGACGGGACGGGGAGCTGGGAGCTGGGCTCCAGGAAGGAAGAAAAAGAACAAAGCGACAACGATCTGCGGACAAAACTTGTTTTACTGAGTGCGATGGCGGAGTGCGAGTTAAGCCGACGCCATGGCGCCTCGTGGGAGCTGAGAGGAATAAATGAGAGGGGACAGAGGGAGTTCCTGAGGCGGAGTCACACCTGGAAAGCTGGGAACGGCTTCCAATGACCCCAGTGACCCCCAACGGCCCCGGTGACCCCAGTGACCTCACACGAACCCACCCCATTCCACTGACCCCACTGACCACAACGACCCCGAATGTCCTCACCTGACCCCAGTGACACCGGTGACCCCAACGACCCCACACTGACCCACGAAACCTCCCACGATCCCAAGA
>NW_011208040.1:0-586 GCF_000146605.3 Meleagris gallopavo
AGTGGCGAGGATAGCCAAGACTTAGAAAAACACAGCACCACCCCCAGATCTGCGATGGCCGTGCTGCTGCTTGCTCTTATCTGTGCTTTTCCTTTACAGGACGCAGTTCTTTATTATGGCCCAAGGCCCCGTGGGCTTCTTCTCCTCCCACAAAGCTGCTCAGCCAGGAGGAGGCACAGGCACGGACACGAGGCCACAGCAGCTCCCGTTGTGTCAGACAGCAGAGACGTTGGAGTGGAAGAAGGCCCCGCAGCTTTACAGGGGAAATTTACAGTCAGTGACTTTCCATCCAAAAGGTGAAGAGGAGTTTCTTTTGCAGCACCTATCATAATTGTTTGGGTGTGGGTTTTTTTCCATTATTAGAAACACAGAACTTGCTGAAACTAAGTTACCCTAATTGTGCCTGAGGTGTTGCAGCGAATTCCCACTCGCTTTGGACTCTGAGGACTCAGCTCACACACATCTGCCCGAGGGGCTCAGTTGAGCCACACAACGGTGCCGGTCCTTCCTGGTCAGGCAGGCAGACACGAGGTGTTCAAAGCCATCTGACGGCTGTCCTTGCCTGTTCTGCCTGCACCTGGACACA
>NW_011208041.1:0-518 GCF_000146605.3 Meleagris gallopavo
GGTGACGCACTGGAATGTGTGCTTGAGAGTCACTTCCAGGATGATCTGCTCCATGATCCGTGACCAGCACAGAGGTGAGACTGATATGCTGGTAGTTCCCGCGTCACACTTTCTATCCTTCCTAAGAGGTGTGCTGTCACCTTTTTTCTCCTCAGCAGGGACTTGACCTGACTGCCTCGACTTGTGAAGTACCATGGAGAGTGGCTCGGTGACTGCAGCGGTGAATTCCCTCGGAACTCTGGGACTCATCTCGTCAGGACCCAGAGACTCCTGGATGTTTGGGTCCTCAGGTGGTCCAGAACCTGATCTCCCATGGCAGTGTGGGATGGGAAGGGGTGTGTGGGACTGAGGAAGCAATGGCAGTCATCCCCACCTCACCAAAGGAAAGATGAGGGCTGTGCATAATGAGCAGTTCTCAGACAAGATGGAAGCCAAAATGGTGTTGGGTAGCTGAGCCTTCTCTGGTGGTAAGCAACATGGTGCACAGAGTGCAGCCATGTGCTCCGAGCAAGGAGCAC
>NW_011208042.1:0-469 GCF_000146605.3 Meleagris gallopavo
TCACCTTTTTTCTCCTCAGCAGGGACTTGACCTGACTGCCTCGACTTGTGAAGTACCATGGAGAGTGGCTCGGTGACTGCAGCGGTGAATTCCCTCGGAACTCTGGGACTCATCTCGTCAGGACCCAGAGACTCCTGGATGTTTGGGTCCTCAGGTGGTCCAGAACCTGATCTCCCATGGCAGTGTGGGATGGGAAGGGGTGTGTGGGACTGAGGAAGCAATGGCAGTCATCCCCACCTCACCAAAGCGAAGATGAGGGCTGTGCATAATGAGCAGTTCTCAGACAAGATGGAAGCCAAAATGGTGTTGGGTAGCTGAGCCTTCTCTGGTGGTAAGCAACATGGTGCACAGAGTGCAGCCATGTGCTCCGAGCAAGGAGCACAGGTTTGTGCAAGAGGCACGGGATGCAGGGCAGTGCCTTCATGACTGTATTGTGTCCAACAGGTGGCAGGCAGAGCTGCGGTGCTCC
>NW_011208043.1:0-464 GCF_000146605.3 Meleagris gallopavo
TGACAACTCACACTTCAAAGTAGATGTGGTCTAGCCAACAGGCAGCCGAGCATTACACAACTGTTCACTTAATCTCCTGCAGTGGGATGGGAAAGATAATAGGGGAAAAAAAAAGAAGAAAAAAAAAGGTAAAACACACTGGTTGAGACAGACAGATTAATGGGATAGAAAATAAGGAATAATAATATATAATATAATCACAGAATCACAGAATCACAGAATTGTAGGATATAATGATAATTATAATGATAAAATAAGGAAGGAATACCTTAAAAAGCAAGAAGACTGATAGGTTAGTTAAGATTATGAAAAACAGTGCTCAAATAGAAGGACTTGCAGACTTGTGAAGAAAATTCTGATGAATTGTCCATCTGTATTTGTTTAATACAGCAGGCAGCACACCACAGAGCCATTTTCTTGCTCCCCCCAACAGTGTGATAAGGAGCTCATGGGCTGAGATAAAG
>NW_011208044.1:0-471 GCF_000146605.3 Meleagris gallopavo
TACAAGCATCTGGGTTTCCCCTTCATCAGGGACATCAACAGTGGGGTTGAGTGCACCCTAAGGACACCAAGCTGTGGGCTGCAGTGACACAGCAGAGGGACGGGATGCCATCCACAGAGACCTCAACAGGCTGAGCAGTGGGCACAAATCCAAGTGCAGGGTCAGTAGCTGGGATGAGGGAACACCCACCACCAAAACATGCTTAGGGGATGAAAGGACTGAGCGTAGTCCTGCTCCATAAGGCCTGGGAGTACTGGTGGGTGGGAGCTGGACACAAGCCAGCAATGGGCCCTTCCAGCCCAGAAAGCCAACCGTATCCTGGGCTGCATCCAAAGATGCGCAGTCAGCGGGCCAAGGGAGGAGATCCCCATCCCTCTGCTCTGCGCTGGTCAGGCCTCACCTGCAGTGCTGCGTCCAGATGTGGAGTCCTCAGTGCAGGGAGACATGGAGCTGTGCGAGTGCATCCAGAGT
>NW_011208045.1:0-448 GCF_000146605.3 Meleagris gallopavo
AGCTAAGAGAGCAGGCGTGGCCATACGACCGGAAGTCGGGCGTTTCCCCGCAAAGCCCCGCCCCTCCACTTCCGGCAGCTCTCCCATTACCGTTGCTCCGCCCCCATCACCGCCATGGCGCCGAGGCCACACCCCTCACCCAACGCCGCACCTGGATTGGCTGTGGGTGACGAAGGGGTGCGGGTCTACATCCTGCGCTGGGACACGCCTCTTGCCTGAAGCCACGCCCCCTCAGATCCAAGCCACGCCCCTTCCTCTGTCCCCCCATCGGTGTCCAATAAATCCTTTGGCTCCGCCTCCTTGTCGTGACGTCATTGGAGTCAGCCCCATAACCTGCCCCGTAACCTCACATCCCACCCCATAACCCCACATCCCGCCCCATAACCCCACATCCCGCCCCATAACCCCACATCCTGCCCATAACCCCACATCCCGCCCTATAACCCCA
>NW_011208046.1:0-458 GCF_000146605.3 Meleagris gallopavo
AATAGAAATGTTGAATATATACAACCCATGGTGTATATCTTTATTAATCAAGTTAAGGAATAAGTAGGTGAGGTTTACCGTTCTGGATTTGAAGTACACCTTTTTCTGCCTGGTTTTGCCAAAGAAAGTCTAAAATGCCTCTGAATAAGAAAACTCCAATATGGGGTGAAGGAAAGAAAAAATAATAATGAAAATTCAGTTAACCTAGACAGTGTTACCCAGGGTTGTGAGAACAGCCCAATGATTTTGAAAACTGGTCAGCTTGTGAGCCTGAGATTTGGGTTCCTCTATTCCACGGTGGAACTTTACTGCAGTATGTGGATGCCACAGTAACAAAGGAGGACTGTGTACAATGGACTGTGAGTTTGCTGAATTTCTTGATTTAAATGGCTATCAAGTTTCTCAACAGAAAGCACAACTGAACAAAGAGAAGGAAGCAATTTGCTGAACGCCCAGAA
>NW_011208047.1:0-632 GCF_000146605.3 Meleagris gallopavo
GTCGGGTTGGGGAAACACCCCGTGCAGACCCTACCCTGAGCCTGCAGTCTCACCTTGCCTTCCTCTTGTCCTCACTTGTTCCCTCCTCATTATCCAACCGGCAAGGTGGCGTAGATCCAGCTGGGGAGGCGTGGCAGTTCAGGAAAGTGCTCTGGAATTGAGAAGGAGAGATCTGGTCAGAGGAGACTGCCTGTGGACGTGCTGCCCGGTGACACGCAGGGGTGCTCAGGCGTGTCCCAAAGCAGCCGAGAGGGCCGCTCTGCTCCCCTCGCAGATGCAGAGACCCGCGGGCCCCTCTGTGCCTCGTGCCCAGCTCGTCCTCTCTGGGGTGGCAGCTCTGTTTAGGGACTGCTTTAATGGCTTTGGTTTGGGAAAGCGGAGCTGGGTGGTGCCTGGGAGATGACAGTCTCCTCTGGGGGAAAAAGGAGAGGGCCGAGGACCCCCCAGTGCTCTTGCCATGCCCTGGGGTGGGAGCACTTGTGGGAACATGGCACCCAGCACCTTAGATTTGATGAGGACGGCGTGCGGTCGGGAGGAGAGGCAGTGCTGAGCTGGTGGAACGGTTTCACACGTCAGAGCCTTTGGGTGATGGTGGGCTGGGGATTTTCCCATCACGTGTGGGTTGCGTGTGG
>NW_011208048.1:0-438 GCF_000146605.3 Meleagris gallopavo
CTTACCTGCCTGGGCAGACAATGACCAGTCAGCAAAGTGAGGTTCCGGGGCATGCCGGGAAATGCAGATTCCACTTCCTTGCTGTTTCCACAGAGACCAACACATCTCTCCGTGCAGTTGTTACGGCACTTGGGAGCACCGCAGCTCTGCTGCCACCTGTTGGACACAATACAGTCATGAAGGCACTGCCCTGCATCCGGGCCTCTTGCACAAACCTGTGCTCCTTGCTCGGAGCACATGGCTGCACTCTGTGCACCATGTTGCTTACCACCAGAGAAGGCTCAGCTACCCAACACCATTTTTGCTTCCATCTTGTCTGAGAACTGCTCATAATGCACAGCCCTCATCTTTGCTTTGGTGAGGTGGGGACTGCCATTGCTTCCTCAGTCCCACAGACCCCTTCCCATCCCACACTGCCATGGGAGATCAGGTTCTGGA
>NW_011208049.1:0-420 GCF_000146605.3 Meleagris gallopavo
AGTTAAAACAGTGCAAGACCAGAGACAAGCAGGACACAGAACGAAGGGGATAGGCAGCCTTCTGGGCACCATGAAGCCCAATTCAGAACTCTGGGGGAACCCTATTGTGCCGGGCTCTGGAATGGGTAAACGCTGGCGGCTGTGCATCGCCCTTACCTGCTGGGCAGACAATGACCAGTCAGCAAAGTGAGGTTCCGGGGCATGCCGGGAAATGCAGATTCCAGTTCCTTGCTGTTTCCACAGAGACCAACACATCTCTCCGTGCAGTTGTTACGGCACTTGGGAGCACCGCAGCTCTGCTGCCACCTGTTGGACACAATACAGTCATGAAGGCACTGCCCTGCATCCGGGCCTCTTGCACAAACCTGTGCTCCTTGCTCGGAGCACATGGCTGCATTCTGTGCACCATGTTGCTTACCA
>NW_011208050.1:0-550 GCF_000146605.3 Meleagris gallopavo
TTCTTTTTGATTGTTTCCAAACTAATCAAAACTTTCTCCCAGTAATAGATACATTGCCCAGTGTATTCCCTCTGGTCACAGAAAAATTTCAGGCTAGTACCCTGTTGAGGAAAAGAAATAGAAGCTACCTCAACAAATTCAAATCAAGTCTTACTAACACTTATTCTTTCCTGGTTTAGTTGTTTTCTTGAAAAATTCAAGAATTGTTCTCTCACACTTGTGATAAATTTCAGGAGGTCTCTCTCTAGAGTTATCCGAAGTAACATGAAGAGAGAAAACAACACTGCAGTTCAATCTAATGTTAAGAGGTAGTGAGGGAGAGTGTAGCTGATAGCTTGACTAGAGAAACCGACTTACCTGACAGAGCTCACGGCAGCTCTCAATAGTACCTTCTCACCTGATTTTGTTACTTTGTGCGTTCAGTTACACAAGGAGAGAAAAAACAGACTGTACATATTGAACAATAATTCAGCTTACTGTTATTTTGCAGGCTTCTTGCCCAGTGTATAATTAAGGCAGGCTGAAGGCCGTGCTTCTCCAGCGCTCGCAG
>NW_011208051.1:0-508 GCF_000146605.3 Meleagris gallopavo
CAGAAAAATTTCAGGCTAGCACCCTGTTGAGGAAAAGAAATGGAAGCTACCTCAACAAATTCAAATCAAGTCTTACTAACACTTATTCTTCCCTGGTTTAGTTGTTTTCTTGAAAAATTCAAGAATTGTTCTCTCACACTTGTGATAAATTTCAGGAGGTCTCTCTCTAGAGTTATCCG
Organism: Meleagris gallopavo; assembly: GCF_000146605.3. Taxonomy (NCBI): domain Eukaryota; kingdom Metazoa; phylum Chordata; class Aves; order Galliformes; family Phasianidae; genus Meleagris; species Meleagris gallopavo. Next base: position 180 of record NW_011208051.1, read on the forward strand.
AAGTAACATGAAGAGAGAAAACAACACTGCAGTTCAATCTAATGTTAAGAGGTAGTGAGGGAGAGTGTACCTGATAGCTTGACTAGAGAAACCGACTTACCTGACAGAGTTCACGGCAGCTCTCAATAGTACCTTCTCACCTGATTTTGTTACTTTGTGCGTTCAGTTACACAAGGAGAGAAAAAAACAGACTGTACATATTGAACAATAATCTCAGCTTACTGTATGTTGCAGGCTTCTTGCCCAGTGTATAATTAAGGCAGGCTGAAGGCCGTGCTTCTCCAGCGCTCGCAGAGTACTTAATCCATGCTGGACAAGAACTGCAGTTT
>NW_011208052.1:0-1024 GCF_000146605.3 Meleagris gallopavo
TTTGCTTTGGTGAGGTGGGGACTGCCATTGCTTCCTCAGTCCCACACACCCCTTCCCATCCCACACTGCCATGGGAGATCAGGTTCTGGACCACCTGAGGACCCAAACAGCCAGGAGTCTTTGGGTCCTGACGAGATGAGTCCCAGAGTTCCGAGGGAATTCACCGCTGCAGTCACCGAGCCACTCTGCATGGTATTTCACAAGTCGAGGCAGTCAGGTCAAGTCCCTGCTGAGGAGAAAAAAGGTGACAGCACACCTCTCAGGAAGGATAGAAAGCGTGACGCGGGGAACTACCAACATGTCAGTCTCACCTCTGTGCTGGTCACGGATCATGGAGCAGATCATCCTGGAAGTGACTCTCAAGCACACATTCCAGTGCGTCACCACCCTGTGCGTGAAAAGCTGCCTCCTAATAACCAACCTAAACCTCCCCTGTCTCACTTCAAAACCATTTCCCCTTGTCCTATCGCTATCCACCCTCCTAAACAGCCGTTGCCCCCTCCTGCTTATGCGCTCCCTTCGAGTCTTGGAACGCTGTCATGAGCTATCTCCAGAGCTTTCTCTTCTCCCACAGAAACAATCCCAGTTCCCTCAACATTTCTTTCTAAGAGAGGTGCTCCAGCCCTCTGATCATCTTCGCGGCCCTTCTCTGGACCTGCTCCAAAAGTTCCACATCATTCCCGTGCTGGAGCCCCAGGCCTGGACGCAGTGCTGCACATGGGGCCCCACACCAGAGCCGAGTCGAGGGGGACAATCACCTCCCTCTCCCTGCTGGTCGCTCCTCTTTGAATGCAGCCCAGGATCTAGTTGGCCTTCTGGGCTGCAAGTGCACACTACTGGCTTATGTCCAGCTCTTTGTCCACCAGGATCCCCGAGTCCTCCGCAGGGCTGCTCCCAAGGGCTTCTACGCCCAGTTGGTACAAGCATCTGGGTTTCCCCTTCATCAGGGACATCAACAGTGGGGTTGAGTGCATTGAGTGCACCCTAAGGACACCAAGCTGTGGGGTGCAGTGACACAGCAGAG
>NW_011208053.1:0-654 GCF_000146605.3 Meleagris gallopavo
TACCCTTGCAGACCAGGAAGCCAGTATCCTGGTCCAAGCAGTGTGGCCAGCAGGGAAAGGGAGGAGATCCTGCCCCTCTGCTGTGTGCTGTGCTGTGAGAGCTCACTTGGAGTGCTGCATCCAGATGAGGAGTCCTGAGCACAGGAGAGACGTGGAGCTGTTGGAGCTCATCCAGAGGAGGGCCACGCAAGCGATTCAAGGGATGGAGCACCTCCGTACGAGGACAGGCTGAGAGAGCTGGGGTTGTGCAGCCCAGAGAGGAGAAGGCTCCGGGGAGACCTGATAGTGGCCTGGCAGCATCTAAAGGGGAAGCTACATGAAGGAATGAACACATGGATAAGATTCCCCTTGAGCCTTTTCTTCTCCACGCAAACGAATCCCTGCTCTCCCAGCGTCTCCTTTTCGAACACGTCTCTGAATTGCAGAACATCTTGGCAGTGTTCTCTGCGGGACCTCTTGTTCTTATTTGCCAGGGGATGGCCTTGTGGCCATGGGACAAGGAAGGTTCTCCGTCCTCTGATTCCAAAGGTAAGAGGTAAGCTCAGGATGGCTTCCGCTGCAGAGCAGATGCCAAAATGTTGCAAGAGGAAAACAAATCACAAAGGCCCAGGCTATGCGGCACAAAGTCTTAATGAGAAGGAAAACATAAAGTGG
>NW_011208054.1:0-609 GCF_000146605.3 Meleagris gallopavo
ATTCAAGGGATGGAGCACCTCCGTATGAGGACAGGCTGAGAGAGCTGGGGTTGTGCAGCCCAGAGAGGAGAAGGCTCCGGGGAGACCTGATAGTGGCCTGGCAGCATCTAAAGGGGAAGCTACATGAAGGAATGAACACATGGATAAGATTCCCCTTGAGCCTTTTCTTCTCCACGCAAACGAATCCCTGCTCTCCCAGCGTCTCCTTTTCGAACACGTCTCTGAATTGCAGAACATCTTGGCAGTGTTCTCTGCGGGACCTCTTGTTCTTATTTTGCCAGGGGATGGCCTTGTGGCCATGGGACAAGGAAGGTTCTCCGTCCTCTGATTCCAAAGGTAAGAGGTAAGCTCAGGATGGCTTCCGCTGCAGAGCAGATGCCAAAATGTTGCAAGAGGAAAACAAATCACAAGGCCCAGGCTATGCGGCACAAAGTCTTTAATGAGAAGGAAAACATAAAGTGGCTCCGTACAGAGAGGAGGAAAAATGTTTTCAGTTTTCAGGGAGGTCGAGAGAACGATCCATCCGTATCTGGGATGCGTTCTCCAGATGGGATGATGCATTGGCTTCAGCAGATGAAACTGCTGGGCGGGCGAGGCAGACACAGCCCG
>NW_011208055.1:0-721 GCF_000146605.3 Meleagris gallopavo
GTCACTCCGGTCTTCAAAAGGGCAAGAAGGAAGATCTGGGTAATTACAGGCCTGTCAGCCTCACCTCTGTCCCTGGAAAGGTGATGGAACAGCTTGTGCTGGATACCATCTCCAGACAGCTGGGAGAAAAGGAGGTTATCAGGAGTAGTCAGCATGGGTTCACCAAGGGGAGGTCGTGCTCGACCAACCTGGTGGCCTTCTATGATGCTGTCACATGCTGGGTGGATGGGGGAAGAGCGGTAGATGTAGTCTACCTTGATTTTAGAAAGGTATTTGATACTGTCTCCCATGACATCCTTATAACAAAGCTGAGGAAGTGTGGGATAGACGAGTGGACAGTGAGGTGGGTTGAGAACTGGCTGACTGGCAGAGCGCAGAGGGTCGTCGTTGGTGGTGCAGAGTCTGGCTGGAGACCTGTAACCAGTGGTGTCCCCCAGGGGTCTGTGCTGGGTCCGGTCTTGTTCAACATCTTCATCAATGACCTTGATGAGGGAATAGTGGCCACCCTCAGCAAGTTTGCTGATGATACGAAGTTGGGAGGATTGGCTGACACGCCTGAAGGCTGTGCTGCCATTCAGCGAGACCTGGACAGGCTGGAGAGCTGGGCAGTAAGAAACCGGATGAGGTTCAACAAAAAGCAAAGTGTAGGGTCTTACACCTAGGGAGGAATAATTGCATGCACCAATACAGGCTGGGGATGAGCTGCTGGAGAGGAGCTCTG
>NW_011208056.1:0-544 GCF_000146605.3 Meleagris gallopavo
ACGGAGGACAAGAGAATGTAATAGTGAAACAGTGCAAGACCAGAGACAAGCAAGACACAGAACAAAGAGGATAGGCAGCCTTCTGGGCACCATGAAGCGCAATTCAGAGCTCTGGGGGAACCCTATTGTGCCGGGCTCTGGAATGGGTAAACGCTGGCGGGTGTGCATCGCCCTTACCTGCTGGGCAGACAATGACCAGTCAGCAAAGTGAGGTTCCGGGCATTCCGGGAAACGCAGATTCCACTTCCTTGCTGTTTCCACCGAGACCAACACATCTCTCCGTGCAGTTGTTACGGCACTTGGGAGCACCGCAGCTCTGCTGCCACCTGTTGGACACAATACAGTCATGAAGGCACTGCCCTGCATCCGGGCCTCTTGCACAACCCTGTGCTCCTTGCTCAGAGCACATGGCTGCACTCTGTGCACCATGTTGCTTACCACCAGAGAAGGCTCAGGTACCCAACACCATTTTGGCTTCCATCTTGTCTGAGAACTGCTCATTATGCACAGCCCTCATCTTTGGTTTGGTGAGGTGGGGACTGCC
>NW_011208057.1:0-587 GCF_000146605.3 Meleagris gallopavo
AGAACATCTTAAAGTAAGGCCAGAACCTTTCGAATAGCACCATCATTTAAGAGTGGCACCGGAACTGCACGTTCACAAGGCTTGGTTTTCTGTTGCTATCAGAGAAATTCCAGGCAGTGGTGAACATTTCAGTCTGGCCGTTGTCTCTACTACTGGCTTCCTCTGACATTTACTTCCATTTCTGATAGCTCAGCATGTGCCAACTCTTCACAGGACACAGAAACTCGTATCCTCAGAATCAGACCTCATCTGTTCAAGCATCTGACCAGATTCGGTGACGAGACACTGAAGTTTGAGGCACAGTCAAAATAACCATAAGCACATAAGCAAGCAAATTCAGTCTTCTGTATTTTTGTATTGCATTTTTGCTTGTATTTTTGACTGAAGAAAATATACAGCTGTATTTTAAAACAGTGCACTTTGGTTTAAGCTATTGATTAACTGCTAAACTCGTAATGTACAAAAACTATCTGCAGAAGTAGCAAACATTCACAGCTGTCAACCATTCTTCCACCCCTCCCCCAAGCCTTTCCATGCATCTTGTGGAGCAAAGCTCTCCACATTCAGAATGGCAGAAAAGTCTCCAA
>NW_011208058.1:0-757 GCF_000146605.3 Meleagris gallopavo
TTCCTTCTTACTCAACGAGCTGACTTTCAGTTCCGTGTTTCGACTTGTGGACAGGGCTGATGGATACCAGCACAAGCTGATTCTCCCTTCAGCCACAAGCCAGACCTTAGCTGGCAGTTCCCATCTCAACATTCTCCCCAGCCATGGCTCTAAGAAAACGTAGGCAATCAGAGCAAGAGAAGCAAAATGCAGACGAGTTGCCTACCAAGGAAAGGCTGCAGGGTGAAAACAAGATACAAAGCATACTTGCTCTGTGTCTGGCAAAGTGAAGCTGAAAGAGCCAGCACCAGAAGTGCTCTTAGAAGAACTACAGCCATTCCCTTGTCCTTTCCTTGATGGTCACAGTTAAGGTCCCTAACTCTCGGTGGCTTCCTTCAGCACCAACACAAACAGCTTCTTAATTTGGGTACAAAGGTGGGCATCTGCAGTCTGTGGCCTACAGGACCCCATCACCAGCAGCTTTGCTGTGGCTGTTCTGCTCTGCTTTCATTGCACAAAGTGCAAATCACTGCACCAAAAGCAACAGCTTTGTGCATGGCTGCAGCTGTTGAGGCAGCCTTGCTGCAGGAGATGCAGCCGTGTCTCAGAGGCCTTACGCTGTGCCGAGGCAGGACTGGTTCGCCTGCCATCAGGGGCCTCCTGCATCTGACCCAGGCCGCTCAGCCAGCCCTGCTGGCCACAGTGCTCAGAAGCTCCCGACAGGGAGCTCCTTCTGGGGGTCCCAGGCACTCTGCCACTGCCACTGAGCTGCCGCAGG
>NW_011208059.1:0-567 GCF_000146605.3 Meleagris gallopavo
CTCCAGAGCTTTCTCTTCTCCCACAGAAACAATCCCAGTTCCCTCAACATTTCTTTCTAAGAGAGGTGCTCCAGCCCTCTGATCATCTTCGTGGCCCTTCTCTGGACCTGCTCCAAAAGCTCCACATCATTCCTGTGCTGGAGCCCCAGGCCTGGACGCAGTGCTGCACATGGGGCCGCACCAGAGCCGAGTCGAGGGGGACAATCACCTCCCTCTCCCTGCTGGTCGCTCCTCTTTGAATGCAGCCCAGGATACAGTTGGCCTTCTGGGCTGCAAGTGCACACTACTGGCTTATGTCCAGCTCTTTGTCCACCAGGATCCCCGAGTCCTCCGCAGGGCTGCTCCCAAGGGCTTCTACGCCCACTTAGTACAAGCATCTGGGTTTCCCCTTCATCAGGGACATCAACAGTGGGGTTGAGTGCACCCTAAGGACACCAAGCTGTGGGGTGCAGTGACACAGCAGAGGGACGGGATGCCATCCACAGAGACCTCAACAGGCTGAGCAGTGGGCACAAATCCAAGTGCAGGGTCAGTAGCTGGGATGAGGGAACACCCACCACCAAAACA
>NW_011208060.1:0-587 GCF_000146605.3 Meleagris gallopavo
CCTGGAGAAGTGAAGGCTCCAAGGGAACCTGGTAACAGCCTTTCAATACCTAAAGGAAAGAACAAGGGAAAATGGAGGTGAAATCTAAGGACAATGTCTTGTACAGTGAGGGTGCTGAGGCAGTGGCACAGGTTGCCAGAGACATGGTGGATGTGCTGGCCCTTTCAAGGTGAGCCTGGCTCAGACTCTGAGCAACTTGATCTAGCTGTGGATGGTCAGCATGGGGGAGTCGGATCACATCGCAAACCTACCTGCATACAAGCAGCGCACCAACATGGGGTGCATGATGTTCATTACCTGCTGGACACATCTCACACCACTGACTGGAGGAGCCCAGGCAATCCTTCAACTCCATCAGGCTGCAAAATGAAATCAGAAGAGACGCCGAACATAATTTAAAACACAACGAGGATGCACACAATGCCCTTAAAAAACACCCACCGCATGGATGCAATTAGCACATAGCCCTATTAATTACAGCCATCCAGCTTGAGATCCTCCAGAAAAGCAGAGCTCACAGCTCTGAAAGAAAGCAGGAATCACTCACCCAATTCTAAGGGCTCACCCCACACCCCAAAGGAAGCAGA
>NW_011208061.1:0-810 GCF_000146605.3 Meleagris gallopavo
AGCCTGGCTCAGACTCTGAGCAACTTGATCTAGCTGTGGATGGTCAGCATGGGGGAGTCGGATCACATCGCAAACCTACCTGCATACAAGCAGCGCACCAACATGGGGTGCATGATGTTCATTACCTGCTGGACACATCTCACACCACTGACTGGAGGAGCCCAGGCAATCCTTCAACTCCATCAGGCTGCAAAATGAAATCAGAAGAGACGCCGAACATAATTTAAAACACAACGAGGATGCACACAATGCCCTTAAAAAACACCCACCGCATGGATGCAATTAGCACATAGCCCTATTAATTACAGCCATCCAGCTTGAGATCCTCCAGAAAAGCAGAGCTCACAGCTCTGAAAGAAAGCAGGAATCACTCACCCAATTCTAAGGGCTCACCCCACACCCCAAAGGAAGCAGACACCAGATTCAGGTGCTGCTCTTACACCTAGCAGCCCTTCAGCGCACTTGGGATCCCCCAAAAAGAAGATCACAGCCCTGAAAGAAAAAAAGAAACCACTTACCCCATTCCAAGGACCAATACTCCCCCACACTCTCAGGTGAAGGAAGCAGCTTCCAGGTCCAAATACCTACCAGCCCTTAAGTACGCTCAGGGTTCCCTGCTAAAAAAGAGAGAGAGCAGCTCCACAATGGAGGAGAAAAAAAAAAAAACAAAAAAATACACTCACTCCATCACCAAAGAACAAGGCATACTCCAAAGGAAGCACTCCCAGGTTCACATGCTGCCCCTACTCTTCCCAGCCCTTCAATGGGATCAGGGGAGGGTGGAGCCTGGCTCTGCCAAACTCCACAGCC
>NW_011208062.1:0-742 GCF_000146605.3 Meleagris gallopavo
TCAGCTGGTGAGAACAATAACTCTCTAGGTAGTGGAATAGAATATTTTACTCCTGAACCTGCAGCTTTCCTCTGGAAAGATCCTCCTCTTCACTTCAAATGCTCGGAAAGCGTCTTCAGTTTTGCCTTCAACTGCATCCAGCACTGCAAATGCTACATGAGCCTCTTCTTCATAGGCTGCAACCTGAAAGACCTACAACCAAAGCAGAAGACAATTCATACCTAACATATAGATGGATACTTAATCAGCTGGGGCATGCCAACATCCAGGAAGTAATCGGGTAGGAGGAGGTTAATGACATTACTCATTTTTCCTCTTTGTCAAGAAAGTTGGTGTCAAGGGAGTTCAGTGTTGTCCAAGCAGATAGGACTAAGAACTAGAAAAGTTCTCAAAAAATACCTTTTCCCACCTCCAGCAATCTCCCCCAAGGTGCAAGTAGGCCACACCACCTGGGTCCTACCTGCACCTTCCACGGCCATTTTATTCTATGGGTGCCTGGATCTAAATTCTCAGGGGCAGGGAGCAGAAGATGATTTTCATTACCAATCTGGGGTCTTACCTGATGATCAGTGCCCGTCATTTGGATCCTAAGCGGGGTGGCCCACGTTGCCTGCAACATTCTCAGGGCACTCGGTCTGCCATCCCAGGGTCTTTCATTCAGGTCTCGCAAGGTTTCATACAGTCATTTTGTCCACCCCTGCAGGGACTGGGAGTCTGTCTTCAAGGCAGCCTTAAGAATACC
>NW_011208063.1:0-637 GCF_000146605.3 Meleagris gallopavo
CCTGCACCTTCCACGGCCATTTTTATTCTATGGGTGCCTGGATCTAAAATTCTCAGGGGCAGGGAGCAGAAGATGATTTTCATTACCAATCTGGGGTCTTACCTGATGATCAGTGCCCGTCATTTGGATCCTAAGCGGGGTGGCCCACGTTGCCTGCAACATTCTCAGGGCACTCGGTCTGCCATCCCAGGGTCTTTCATTCAGGTCTCGCAAGGTTTCATACAGTCATTTTGTCCACCCCTGCAGGGACTGGGAGTCTGTCTTCAAGGCAGCCTTAAGAATACCGTTATAACGTTCAATGAGGCCTGCCCCTGTCGGATTATACGGCAGGTGGAATCGCCATTCGATGTTATTTTCTTCTGCCCAGGGCAATGTGGTGTGCACGTGTCTGCTGCTACAGATGACCAAAACAGATTAACCTCAAGTTTCTTATTCCTGCAGTGATCAGTCAGAGTCATTCACACCAGTCATTAGCCACGCCAGCTGTGTTCTAGAACAAGTGGAGATTGATATCCAATGGCAGCCACCAGGAAGAGCCTTTATACAGCAGTGAAATGCCACACGTTTCCAAAGAGCTTAGTCAGCTTTAGCACTGAGTCAGTGGTTCAATTTTGCTTACACAAAAATACACGTAGGA
>NW_011208064.1:0-615 GCF_000146605.3 Meleagris gallopavo
TGTTTTTACTCACAGGTGCAACTTGCTACTGCTCCAGCCTGTCAAGTGGAGATGATGACTTTCCTCCAACTGGGGGCAGGGAGGAAAGTAGCAAAGACATTTGTCTGCCAGCATGAAGTAGCAGGTCCGGAAGGTGGTAACAGGCGTGGCAGGCCAGTTAGCAAGATGTTAGAATCCTAGAATCCCCAAGGTTGGCAAAGACCTACGGGATCATCAGTCCAACCACCCACCTGTCAGCAACAGTTCTCACTAATGCATGTCCCTCAACACAGCGTCTAAACCTTCCCTGAACACCTCCAGGGTGGGCAGTTACAGAGTACAAGAATTTTGGATGCCAACCATCTCCCACCACAGCCATTTCTCACCCCAGTCATTTCCCACCCCAACAATCTCACAGTACAGCCATTTCATTTCCCACTCCAAAAAGATCCCACCTCCCCAAGAATTCCCATTCCCACCCGCAATTCCCACTCCAGCCCTTCCCACCTCCCACCCATTTCCCACCCACAATTCCCACCCCCCAACCAACATTTCCCACCCCCAACCAACATTTCCCAGCCCAAAGCGTTGACAGTCCGACGCTTCTGCGGTCCATCTGCTTCAGAGTCCCACATT
>NW_011208065.1:0-526 GCF_000146605.3 Meleagris gallopavo
AATCTCACAGTACAGCCATTTCATTTCCCACTCCAAAAAGATCCCACCTCCCCAAGAATTCCCATTCCCACCCGCAATTCCCACTCCAGCCCTTCCCACCTCCCACCCATTTCCCACCCACAATTCCCACCCCCCAACCAACATTTCCCACCCCCCAACCAACATTTCCCAGCCCAAAGCGTTGACAGTCCGACACTTCTGCGGTCCATCTGCTTCAGAGTCCCACATTGCCCCAGCCCAAGACCCTGTTTGTGGACAGCCCACCTTTGGAGGGGTAGGGCTGGGGCCGGTGCTGGTGCCCTGGAACACTGCCGCTGCACTGCGGGTCTCGTGGGGGCCAGCGAGGAGCCCAGGGCTACGGGGGAGCCATATTCATCGCTGCGGCCACGTCTCCTGCTACACCCAGCGGTGCCCATCACAGCCAACAGCGGCCCGAGCGGGAGCGTGCCAGGAAAGCGGCCCGAGTCCTGGTGCTGGCCGCCGTGCTGACACAGGCAGCTTCGCCTAGCGCCGGCGTCTGTGGCCT
>NW_011208066.1:0-513 GCF_000146605.3 Meleagris gallopavo
CTCAGGTGGTAAGCAACATGGTGCACAGAGTGCAGCCATGTGCTCCGAGCAAGGAGCACAGGGTTGTGGCAAGAGGCCCGGATGCAGGGCAGTGCCTTCATGACTGTATTGTGTCCAACAGGTGGCAGCAGAGCTGCGGTGCTCCCAAGTGCCGTAACAACTGCACGGAGAGATGTGTTGGTCTCTGTGGAAACAGCAAGGAACTGGAATCTGCGTTTCCCGGAATGCCCCGGAACCTCACTTTGCTGACTGGTCATTGTCTGCCCAGCAGGTAAGGGCGATGCACACCCGCCAGCGTTTACCCATTCCAGAGCCCGGCACAATAGGGTTCCCCCAGAGCTCTGAATTGCGCTTCATGGTGCCCAGAAGGCTGCCTATCCTCTTTGTTCTGTGTCTTGCTTGTCTCTGGTCTTGCACTGTTTTCACTATTACATTCTCTTGTCCTCCTATTTTTGTGTTCCTTGCCCCATTCTCTTGGCCTAATGACCCCTTGGCTTTGTGTTGCCACATTCG
>NW_011208067.1:0-565 GCF_000146605.3 Meleagris gallopavo
ATATCTAGTGCATGTTACTCCAGACCAGCTAAATCTGAACACTGTCTGGGCCTGGAGATTCCACAGCCCCTTCAGACACCTGCTCCTGTGCTACGTTACTTTCACAATGAGTAACTTCTTCCCATGTCCAGTTCATATTTTCCTAGCTGTAGTTTTAGTTGTAACTTTCACCTAAAACTCCAGCTAATACTTGACACATGGAGAATAAAATCAATTACATCAATTTTATTTCAGTTGATAGTTATATTGGAATTATTCATGTTTAATATTTCAAGGAAATATTTTAGTTTCATCTTAAAATATTTCTAATTGTCTTTGTGTCTTTTCCTTACTGTTTCAAACTTTTATTTATTTATTTATATAAAGATATTTTTACAAAATAAGTTGATTAGCCCTATTGATGTGGCCACTAAAGAAGACTGTTCAAATGGTTCACCTGGAAGCACAAGGAAGCAGTTACTTTAGAAGATTGACTGTGAGAACAAAAAACAAACAAAAAACCAACCGAACAAAAAAGTTGGCAGTTCTAAGTACAATCCAGCAGAGGGAAACACAAACTCAAGAA
>NW_011208068.1:0-667 GCF_000146605.3 Meleagris gallopavo
ACTGTCTGGGCCTGGAGATTCCACAGCCCCTTCAGACACCTGCTCCTGTGCTACGTTACTTTCACAATGAGTAACTTCTTCCCATGTCCAGTTCATATTTTCCTAGCTGTAGTTTTAGTTGTAACTTTCACCTAAAACTCCAGCTAATACTTGACACATGGAGAATAAAATCAATTACATCAATTTTATTTCAGTTGATAGTTATATTGGAATTATTCATGTTTAATATTTCAAGGAAATATTTTAGTTTCATCTTAAAATATTTCTAATTGTCTTTGTGTCTTTTCCTTACTGTTTCAAACTTTTATTTATTTATTTATATAAAGATATTTTTACAAAATAAGTTGATTAGCCCTATTGATGTGGCCACTAAACAAGACTGTTCAAATGTTTCACCTGGAAGCACAAGGAAGCAGTTACTTTAGAAGATTGACTGTGAGAACAAAAAACAAACAAAAAACCAACCGAACAAAAAAGTTGGCAGTTCTAAGTACAATCCAGCAGAGGGAAACACAAACTCAAGAAAACTAACTCAAACCTCTTGGATATGTTTTCACCCATCAAAACTGACTTATTTACCCACAGATGAACCGATGAACTAGATCCATTAAAATGTGATAAGGTATGTCATCTTCTATCCTGCATATTCTATGTATATCGACAGAAA
>NW_011208069.1:0-399 GCF_000146605.3 Meleagris gallopavo
CGAGTGCGATTCCGATGCCGACAACTGCGAATTCAGGCTCCTGCACTACCTGCGGAGTGGGGGTTTTTTTCTTCCGAACTCCTGAAAGGATCACTCCCCACTTTCTGAAACGCGCTCCCTGAGAGCACTGCATCTGTCTCTCCTCGAACTTCCAGCTGTCTTATTACAGAGTGTTTTCCCATCCACTCTTTTCCTCTCTGAAAGCAGATGTGTAGCAGTGGAGAACCTCACTAGAATGAATTGTCACTCGAAATAAAGGCAGAGACATAGTATTCAGAGGTAGGCGTAGTGCATTCTGCATGTAGCCAAGGCGAAGTGCAAACCGCTCCTTCCCGACGTGCGCACAAGAGACCGCTCAGTCGTCGGACGAAACGCAGAGACATAGTATTCAGAGCTAGG
>NW_011208070.1:0-418 GCF_000146605.3 Meleagris gallopavo
TTATTACAGAGTGTTTTCCCATCCACTCTTTTCCTCTCTGAAAGCAGATGTGTAGCAGTGGAGAACCTCACTAGAATGAATTGTCACTCGAAATAAAGGCAGAGACATAGTATTCAGAGGTAGGCGTAGTGCATTCTGCATGTAGCCAAGGCGAAGTGCAAACCGCTCCTTCCCGACGTGCGCACAAGAGACCGCTCAGTCGTCGGACGAAACGCAGAGACATAGTATTCTGAGGTAGGCGTAGTGCATTCTGCACGTTCGGAGATAAAACGCGATTTCTCGGCCAGCAACGGCATAGTCTCCGGAGCGGTTCAGCGCGAATGCTGTCTTTCTGGGCATGAGAGCGAAGGAGTGCGATTCCGATGCCGACAACTGCGAATTCAGCCTCCTGCACTCCCTGCGAGTGGGGGTTTTTCTC
>NW_011208071.1:0-854 GCF_000146605.3 Meleagris gallopavo
GCAGTCACCGAGCCACTCTCCATGGTATTTCACAAGTCGAGGCAGCAGGTCAAGTCCCTGGTGAGGTGAAAAAAAGGTGACAGCACACCTCTTAGGAAGGATGAAAGTGTGACGCGGGGAACTACCAGCATGTCAGTCTCACCTCTGTGCTGGTCACGGATCATGGAGCAGATCATCCTGGAAGTGACTCTCAAGCACACATTCCAGTGCGTCACCACCCTGTGCGTGAAAAGCTGCCTCCTAATAACCAACCTAAACCTCCCCTGTCTCACTTGAAAACCATTTCCCCTTGTCCTATCGCTATCCACCCTCCTAAACAGCCGTTGCCCCCTCCTGCTTATGCGCTCCCTTCGAGTCTTGGAAGGCTGTTATGAGCTATCTCCAGAGCTTTCTCTTCTCCCACACAAACAATCCCAGTTCCCTCAACATTTCTTTCTAAGAGAGGTGCTCCAGCCCTCTGATCATCTTCGTGGCCCTTCTCTGGACCTGCTCCAAAAGCTCCACATCATTCCCGTGCTGGAGCCCCAGGCCTGGACGCAGTGCTGCACATGGGGCCGCACCAGAGCGGAGTCGAGGGGAACAATCACCTCCCTCTCCCTGCTGGTCGCTCCTCTTTGAATGCAGCCCAGGATACAGTTGGCCTTCTGGGCTGCAAGTGCACACGACTGGCTTATGTCCAGCTCTTTGTCCACCAGGATCCCCGAGTCCTCCGCAGGGCTGCTCCCAAGGGCTTCTACGCCCAGTTGGTACAAGCATCTGGGTTTCCCCTTCATCAGGGACATCAACCGTGGGGTTGAGTGCACCCTAAGGACACCAAGCTGTGGGGTGCAGTGACACAGCAGAGGGACGGGATG
>NW_011208072.1:0-504 GCF_000146605.3 Meleagris gallopavo
CAAATGGCATCTCTGTTCCAGCAATTTTTCCTTCAATATACGTGAATAGACTGGAGGTACTAATCCCACCAGTTCAGTTCTACCATTGTGTCTTACGGTAAGAAGAAAAGCAGGATGTTTAAGACTCTGTCAGGCACAGAACCTCCAGCACTGGAGGCAGCAGTTCTGAATTCTCGGTATCTTGTCATCATTTGTGCGCATGCACAAGAAACAGTGCAACTCACTGTACAAGGGCAACCAAATGTATTCAAGGCATACTTGCACAGGACTCTGAGGTAGAAAGCTGCTCGCTGAGGCGAAGATGAGAAATGAGGCAGGGGAAGCCTGACAGATTGAGAGTGATGAAGTGTCTGAATAAAGAAAGGAACAGAAGGAATAGACATTACTGGATTCTATCAGACGCCAATATTCATTTGAAAAACATACTGGACACGTAGAGTAAAAAGCAACACAGGATCAAACCTGCAACTATTATTCCGCTATGTCAGTGATGGTAGCTATTAT
>NW_011208073.1:0-765 GCF_000146605.3 Meleagris gallopavo
CCCCGAGTCCTCCGCAGGGATGCTCCCAAGGGCTTCTACGCCCAGTTGGTACAAGCATCTGGGTTTCCCCTTCATCAGGGACATCAACAGTGGGGTTGAGTGCACCCTAAGGACACCAAGCTGTGGGCTGCAGTGACACAGCAGAGGGACGGGATGCCATCCACAGAGCCCTCAACAGGCTGAGCAGTGGCCACAAATCCAAGTGCAGGGTAGGTAGCTGGGATGAGGGAACACCCACCACCAAAACATGCTAGGGGATGAAAGGACTGAGCGTAGTCCTGCTCCATAAGGCCTGGGAGTACTGGTGGGTGGGAGCTGGACACAAGCCAGCAATGGGCCCTTCCAGCCCAGAAAGCCAACCGTATCCTGGGCTGCATCCAAAGATGCGCAGTCAGCGGGCCAAGGGAGGAGATTCCCATCCCTCTGCTCTGCGCTGGTCAGGCCTCACCTGCAGTGCTGCGTCCAGATGTGGAGTCCTCAGTGCAGGGAGACATGGAGCTGTGCGAGTGCATCCAGAGTACAGCCACAAACACGAACCCAAGGATGGAACCCCTCTCCTGTAAGCAAGGAGAGCTGGGCTGTTCAGCCTCCTGGAGAAGTGAAGGCTCCAAGGGAACCTGGTAACAGCCTTTCAATACCTAAAGGAAAGAACAAGGGAAATGGAGGTGAAATCTAAGGAAAATGTCTTGTACAGTGAGGGTGCTGAGGCAGTGGCACAGGTTGCCAGAGACAGTGGTGGATGTGCTGGCCTTCAGGTGAGCCTGG
>NW_011208074.1:0-456 GCF_000146605.3 Meleagris gallopavo
CCAAAGATGCGCAGTCAGCGGGCGAAGGGAGGAGATCCCCATCCCTCTGCTCTGCGCTGGTCAGGCCTCACCTGCAGTGCTGCGTCCAGATGTGGAGTCCTCAGTGCAGGGAGACATGGAGCTGTGCGAGTGCATCCAGAGTACAGCCACAAACACGAACCCAAGGATGGAACCCCTCTCCTGTAAGCAAGGAGAGCTGGGCTGTTCAGCCTCCTGGAGAAGTGAAGGCTCCAAGGGAACCTGGTAACAGCCTTTCAATACCTAAAGGAAAGAACAAGGGAAAATGGAGGTGAAATCTAAGGAAAATGTCTTGTACAGTGAGGGTGCTGAGGCAGTGGCACAGGTTGCCAGAGACATGGTGGATGTGCTGGCCCTTTCAAGGTGAGCTTGGCTCAGACTCTGAGCAACTTGATCTAGCTGTGGATGGTCAGCATGGGGGAGTCGGATCACATCGCA
>NW_011208075.1:0-523 GCF_000146605.3 Meleagris gallopavo
CCCACTGCTGGCTTGTGTCCAGCTCCCAGCCACCAGTATCCCAGGCCTTATGGAGCAGGACTACGCTCAGTCCTTTCATCCCCTAGCATGTTTTGGTGGTGGCTGTTCCCTCATCCCAGCTACTGACCCTGCACTTGGATTTGTGCCCACTGCTCAGCCTGTTGAGGTCTCTGTGGATGGCATCCCGTCCCTCTGCTGTGTCACTGCACCCCACAGCTTGGTGTCCTTAGGGTGCACTCAACCCCACTGTTGATGTCCCTGATGAAGGGGAAACCCAGATGCTTGTACCAACGGGGCGTAGAAGCCCTTGGGAGCAGCCCTGCGGAGGACTCGGGGATCCTGGTGGACAAAGAGCTGGACATAAGCCAGTAGTGTGCACTTGCAGCCCAGAAGGCCAACTGTATCCTGGGCTGCATTCAAAGAGGAGCGACCAGCAGGGAGAGGGAGGTGATTGTCCCCCTCGACTCGGCTCTGGTGTGCGGCCCCATGTGCAGCACTGCGTCCAGGCCTGGGGCTCCAGCAC
>NW_011208076.1:0-500 GCF_000146605.3 Meleagris gallopavo
AATCACCTCCCTCTCCCTGCTGGTCGCTCCTCTTTGAATGCAGCCCAGGATACAGTTGGCCTTCTGGGCTGCAAGTGCACACTACTGGCTTATGTCCAGCTCTTTGTCCACCAGGATCCCCGAGTCCTCCGCAGGGCTGCTCCCAAGGGCTT
Source organism: Meleagris gallopavo (assembly GCF_000146605.3). Taxonomy (NCBI): domain Eukaryota; kingdom Metazoa; phylum Chordata; class Aves; order Galliformes; family Phasianidae; genus Meleagris; species Meleagris gallopavo. The sequence continues at coordinate 153 of NW_011208076.1, forward strand.
CTACGCCCAGTTGGTACAAGCATCTGGGTTTCCCCTTCATCAGGGACATCAACAGTGGGGTTGAGTGCACCCTAAGGACACCAAGCTGTGGGGTGCAGTGACACAGCAGAGGGACGGGATGCCATCCACAGAGACCTCAACAGGCTGAGCAGTGGGCACAAATCCAAGTGCAGGGTCAGGAGCTGGGATGAAGGAACACCCACCACCAAAACATGCCAGGGGATGAAAGGACTGAGCGTAGTCCTGCTCCATAAGGCCTGGGAGTACTGGTGGGTGGGAGCTGGACACAAGCCAGCAATGGGCCCTTCAGCCCAGAAAGCCAAACCGTATCCTGGGCTGCATCCAAAG
>NW_011208077.1:0-494 GCF_000146605.3 Meleagris gallopavo
ATGTCCAGCTCTTTGTCCACCAGGATCCCCGAGTCCTCCGCAGGGCTGCTCCCAAGGGCTTCTACGCCCAGTTGGTACAAGCATCTGGGTTTCCCCTTCATCAGGGACATCAACAGTGGGGTTGAGTGCACCCTAAGGACACCAAGCTGTGGGCTGCAGTGACACAGCAGAGGGACGGGATGCCATCCACAGAGACCTCAACAGGCTGAGCAGTGGGCACAAATCCAAGTGCAGGGTCAGGAGCTGGGATGAAGGAACACCCACCACCAAAACATGCTAGGGGATGAAAGGACTGAGCGTAGTCCTGCTCCATAAGGCCTGGGAGTACTGGTGGGTGGGAGCTGGACACAAGCCAGCAGTGGGCCCTTTCCGCCCAGAAAGCCAACCGTATCCTGGGCTGCATCCAAAGATGCGCAGTCAGCGGGCCAAGGGAGGAGATCCCCCATCCCCTCTGCTCTGCGCTGGTCAGGCCTCACCTGCAGTGCTGCGTCCAG
>NW_011208078.1:0-584 GCF_000146605.3 Meleagris gallopavo
TGCACCCTAAGGACACCAAGCTGTGGGGTGCAGTGACACAGCAGAGGGACGGGATGCCATCCACAGAGACCTCAACAGGCTGAGCAGTGGGCACAAATCCAAGTGCAGGGTCAGTAGCTGGGATGAGGGAACACCCACCACCAAAACATGCTAGGGGATGAAAGGACTGAGCGTAGTCCTGCTCCATAATGCCTGGGAGTACTGGTGGGTGGGAGCTGGACACAAGCCAGCAGTGGGCCCTTCCAGCCCAGAAAGCCAACCGTATCCTGGGCTGCATCCAAAGATGCGCAGTCAGCGGGCCAAGGGAGGAGATCCCCATCCCTCTGCTCTGCGCTGGTCAGGCCTCACCTGCAGTGCTGCGTCCAGATGTGGAGTCCTCAGTGCAGGGAGACATGGAGCTGTGCGAGTGCATCCAGAGTACAGCCACAAACACGAACCCATGGATGGAACCCCTCTCCTGTAAGCAAGGAGAGCTGGGCTGTTCAGCCTCCTGGAGAAGTGAAGGCTCCAAGGGAACCTGGTAACAGCCTTTCAATACCTAAAGGAAAGAACAAGGGAAAATGGAGGTGAAATCTAAGGAAAAT
>NW_011208079.1:0-401 GCF_000146605.3 Meleagris gallopavo
GTAATTAATAGGGCTATGTGCTAATTGCATCCATGCGGTGGGTGTTTTTTAAGGGCATTGTGTGCATCCTTGTTGTGTTTTAAATTATGTTCTGCGTCTCTTCTGATTTCATTTTGCAGCCTGATGGAGTTGAAGGATTGCCTGGGCTCCTCCAGTCAGTGGTGTGAGATGTGTCCAGCAGGTAATGAACATCATGCACCCCATGTTGGTGCGCTGCTTGTATGCAGGTAGGTTTGCGATGTGATCCGACTCCCCCATGCTGACCATCCACCAGCTAGATCAAGTTGCTCAGAGTCTGAGCCAGGCTCACCTTGAAAGGGCCAGCACATCCACCATGTCTCTGGCAACCTGTGCCACTGCCTCAGCACCCTCACTGTACAAGACATTTTCCTTAGATTTCA
>NW_011208080.1:0-465 GCF_000146605.3 Meleagris gallopavo
AGGGGACAAATGCCACCTTTAGGGATTGTTTTGGAATGCATGGACTGGGTGAAAATTAATTCTGATGGACAAGAGTGAGCAATACGATACTATGAGCTCCGCCAGCCAGCACTTCTCAAGCCCTCACTGCCCACCCGTCTCTCCCACACTGTCTCAGCTTACCTACAAGATGCTGCACAAGAGGATGCAAAAAACAAAGGTACTCAGTTGGTGCACAAGTGCAACAAGCGAGCTACTCAGGCAGAGCTCAAGCGCTCCAATGAAGGGACGCAGCACGCACTGCTCCTGCCCTCATTCCAGCCGCTTATGACATCATAGGGACCACCAGGCTGCTCCACCATGATAGACAGGGCCAATATCACAGAATCACAGAATGGCCAGGGTTGGGAAGGACCCCAGGGATCACGAATCTCCAACCTCCCTGCCACAGGCAGAGCCACCAACCTCCCCATTACAAACTACACC
>NW_011208081.1:0-549 GCF_000146605.3 Meleagris gallopavo
CACCCCGCCCCAGGTGCGGGTTCCACAAAAACAGGAGGGCAAGGGAATGCCCAGGCAAAGGCAAGGGCCAAGAGAACATGGAAGGAAATGCCAAGGATGACGGCCCAGACAATACGGCAGGGAACGCCAAAACTGAATGCCGACATGAATGTGGCAACACAAAGCCAAGGGGTCATTAGGCCAAGAGAATGGGGCAAGGAACACAAAAATCGGAGGACAAGAGAATGTAATAGTGAAAACAGTGCAAGACCAGAGACAAGCAAGACACAGAACAAAGAGGATAGGCAGCCTTCTGGGCACCATGAAGCGCAATTCAGAGCTCTGGGGGAACCCTATTGTGTCGGGCTCTGGAATGGGTAAACGCTGGCGGGTGTGCATCGCCCTTACCTGCTGGGCAGACAATGACCAGTCAGCAAAGTGAGGTTCCGGGGCATGCCGGAAATGCAGATTCCACTTCCTTGCTGTTTCCACAGAGACCAACACATCTCTCCGTGCAGTTGTTACGGCACTTGGGAGCACCGCAGCTCTGCTGCCACCTGTTGGACACAA
>NW_011208082.1:0-784 GCF_000146605.3 Meleagris gallopavo
AAATACCATGGAGAGTGGCTCGGTGACTGCAGCGGTGAATTCCCTCGGAACTCTGGGACTCATCTCGTCAGGACCCAAAGACTCCTGGATGTTTGGGTCCTCAGGTGGTCCAGAACCTGATCTGCCATGGCAGTGTGGGATGGGAAGGGGTCTGTGGGACTGAGGAAGCAATGGCAGTCCCCACTCACCAAAGCAAAGATGAGGGCTGTGCATAATGAGCAGTTCTCAGACGAGATGGAAGCCAAAAATGGTGTTGGGTAGCTGAGTCTTCTCTGGTGGTAAGCAACATCGTGCACAGAGAGAGTGCAGCCATGTGCTCCGAGCAAGGAGCACAGGTTTGTGCAAGAGGCCCGGATGCAGGGCAGTGCCTTCATGACTGTATTGTGTCCAACAGGTGGCAGCAGAGCTGCGGTGCTCCCAAGTGCCGTAACAACTGCACGGAGAGATGTGTTGGTCTCTGTGGAAACAGCAAGGAAGTGGAATCTGCATTTCCCGGTATGCCCCGGAACCTCACTTTGCTGACTGGTCATTGTCTGCCCAGCAGGTAAGGGCGATGCACACCCGCCAGCGTTTACCCATTCCAGAGCCCGGCACAATAGGGGTCCCCCCCAGAGCTCTGAATTGCGCTTCATGGTGCCCAGAAGGCTGCCTATCCTCTTTGTTCTGTGTCTTGCTTGTCTCTGGTCTTGCACTGTTTTCACTATTACATTCTCTTGTCCTCCTATTTGTGTGTTCCTTGCCCCCATTCTCTTGGCCTAATGACCCCTTGGCTTTGTGTTGCCCA
>NW_011208083.1:0-439 GCF_000146605.3 Meleagris gallopavo
GTGCCCAGAAGGCTGCCTATCCTCTTAGTTCTGTGTCTTGCTTGTCTCTGGTCTTGCACTGTTTTCACTATTACATTCTCTTGTCCTCCTATTTGTGTGTTCCTTGCCCCCATTCTCTTGGCCTAATGACCCCTTGGCTTTGTGTTGCCACATTCATGTCGGCATTCAGTTTTGGCGTTCCCTGCCGTATTGTCTGGGCCGTCATCCTTGGCATTTCCTTCCATGTTCTCTTGGCCCTTGCCTTTGCCTGGGCATTCCCTTGCCCTCCTGTTTTTGTGGAACCCGCACCTGGGGCGGGGTGCAGCCCTGCGAGCACGGCTGGGGGCAGTTTGGCTGTGGAGTGGGGCAGAGCCAGGCTCCACCCCTCCCTGATCCCATTGAAGGGCTGGGAAGAGTAGGGGCAGCATGTGAACCTGGGGAGTGCTTCCTTTGGAGTATG
>NW_011208084.1:0-1032 GCF_000146605.3 Meleagris gallopavo
GGCCCGCACGCACGGCCTGAAGCCCGAGCGGGGCTCGAGGGGCAGCGGGGGGGGAACGGAGAGCCCGCAGGGATCTCCTGGGGAGCTGGGGGAGCGAGCGGGGGAGGGCAGAGCTCTGCTCCGCTCCGCGGCTGGCAGTGCGGCTGCGGGCTGGCAGATCACGCTGGGATGTGGGCAGAACGTGGGGATACGGGACGGGGAAGACGGGGGTCCGGACAGCGCACTGAGAGCCGGGCTGGAAGGGACGTAAGGAGGGAGGCAGGGAGGGAGGGAGGAGGGAAGCAGTGGGAAGGAAGGTGTCGGAAATACCCAAATAATTCTCTAGGACGGTTTCTCTGATAAAGCAGATTCTATTCACAATTGCAATGTTGGGCCTCCTGCAAGCAGGAGAGCACCCCGAAAAACAGCGTGACGTCTTTTCTTCCCTACTCCCCGACGCTGATCTCTTTCTCCCCTGGTTCCTCACTGGCTGAGTTCTTTAGGTTCACAATCTTCTCGACGCTTCACTAAACACACAAACACTGGGCAAACATGGAAACACTGGACAAACACCAATGGTTGCTGCCTAAGCGTCAATCTGAAGTTAATTCATTAATTTATTCCACACCTGATCATTATTTTGCAGATATCTGCTTGTCCTTCTTCCCACAAAGATGAGCTCGGGAGAAAGACAGGGCAGTGTCTTGGTGCCTGCCTGTCACGTCCCAGCCTTCTCACGGAGTGAGGCAGTCCGGCCTTGTGGAGAGGCCCTGCCTTCTTTGATGTTTGCTAAATCTGTTCTTCTTTCGCTGGCAGTTTCTTATCCTACCAGAACAACTCTACGATATGTTTTCTAATCCCTAACGCTATACCTGCATTGTTTGGAACACTTACCGACTGGCACAGTTTTGCAAGAAAGAATGAATCACCTAATTCAGTAGTAATGTTTCTAAAACACGCCGCTACCACATACAGTATTTGACTTCTTAGATCAACTCTTTCTAAGGATAAGTCGCAGAGTACAGATGCACGATGTTCTGCTTCTTCAAACCA
>NW_011208085.1:0-551 GCF_000146605.3 Meleagris gallopavo
CAGCCTTCTGGGCACCATGAAGCGCAATTCAGAGCTCTGGGGGAACCCTATTGTGCCGGGCTGTGGAATGGGTAAACGCTGGCGGGTGTGCATCGCCCTTACCTGCTGGGCAGACAATGACCAGTCAGCAAAGTGAGGTTCCGGGGCATGCCGGGAAATGCACATTCCACTTCCTTGCTGTTTCCACCGAGACCAACACATCTCTCCGGGCAGTTGTTACGGCACTTGGGAGCACCGCAGCTCTGCTGCCACCTGTTGGACACAATACAGTCATGAAGGCACTGCCCTGCATCCGGGCCTCTTGCACAAACCTGTGCTCCTTGCTCGGAGCACATGGCTGCACTCTGTGCACCATGTTGCTTACCACCAGAGAAGGCTCAGCTACCCAACACCATTTTTGCTTCCATCTTGTCTGAGAACTGCTCATTATGCACAGCCCTCATCTTTGCTTTGCTTTGGTGAGGTGGGGACTGCCATTGCTTCCTCAGTCCCCACACCACCCCCTTTCCCATCCCCACACTGCCCATGGCAGATCAGGTTCTGGACCCACC
>NW_011208086.1:0-823 GCF_000146605.3 Meleagris gallopavo
ACAGAGACCAACACATCTCTCCGGGCAGTTGTTACGGCACTTGGGAGCACCGCAGCTCTGCTGCCACCTGTTGGACACAATACAGTCATGAAGGCACTGCCCTGCATCCGGGCCTCTTGCACAAACCTGTGCTCCTTGCTCGGAGCACATGGCTGCACTCTGTGCACCATGTTGCTTACCACCAGAGAAGGCTCAGCTACCCAACACCATTTTTGCTTCCATCTTGTCTGAGAACTGCTCATTATGCACAGCCCTCATCTTTGCTTTGCTTTGGTGAGGTGGGGACTGCCATTGCTTCCTCAGTCCCACACACCCCTTCCCATCCCCACACCTGCCCATGGCAGATCAGGTTCTGGACCACCCGAGGACCCAAACAGCCAGGAGTCTTTAGGTCCTGACGAGATGAGTCCCAGAGTTCCGAGGGAATTCACCGCTGCAGTCACCGAGCCACTCTCCATGGTATTTCAGAAGTCGAGGCAGTCAGGTCAAGTCCCTGCTGAGGAGAAAAAAGGTGACAGCACACCTCTCAGGAAGGATAGAAAGTGTGACGCGGGGAACTACCAGCATGTCAGTCTCACCTCTGGGCTGGTCACGGATCATGGAGCAGATCATCCTGGAAGTGACTCTCAAGCACACATTCCAGTGCGTCACCACCCTGTGCGTGAAAAGCTGCCTCCTAAGACCAACCTAAACCTCCCCTGTCTCACTTGAAAACCATTTCCCCTTGTCCTATCGCTATCCACCTCCTAAACAGCCGTTGCCCCCCTTCCTCGCTTATGCCGCTCCCTTCGAGTCCTTGGAAGCTGTCATGAGCTATCTCCAG
>NW_011208087.1:0-413 GCF_000146605.3 Meleagris gallopavo
CCCCGGAGCCGTCTGGCCGGCAGTGCTGGGACCAGCGAGCTCGGTGTTGGCGCTGGAGGCTGTAAGGGGAGGCAGGGGAGGTCATGAGTCTGAAGCTGCGGCACCACAGTGGGATCTGCCATCCCACTTGGGGCAGACAGACTCTGGCAAAGCTGCCCTGAGCACTGATTGCCTCTTACCGGTACCCAGGCCAGCACAGCTGTCGCACTCCCACGTGGCTGTGGTGTTACTCAAGTGGGAGCACTGTCGGTGGGTGCCCTCAGCAGCGCAGGAGCTGCACAGGAGCAGCTGCCAGGGCCTGGGGAAGCAAAGCGGTTGTGGCCGTGAGGCCAAGTGAGCCAAGCCAGGGAGTGCCGGCACAGGCACATCTCTGGTGCTCAGGACTTGCTCCGCCAGCCTGTGGTGAGGCTGAG
>NW_011208088.1:0-821 GCF_000146605.3 Meleagris gallopavo
GCTCGGTGTTGGCGCTGGAGGCTGTAAGGGGAGGCAGGGGAGGTCATGAGTCTGAAGCTGCGGCACCACAGTGGGATCTGCCATCCCACTTGGGGCAGACAGACTCTGGCAAAGCTGCCCTGAGCACTGATTGCCTCTTACCGGTACCCAGGCCAGCACAGCTGTCGCACTCCCACGTGGCTGTGGTGTTACTCAAGTGGGAGCACTGTCGGTGGGTGCCCTCAGCAGCGCAGGAGCTGCACAGGAGCAGCTGCCAGGGCCTGGGGAAGCAAAGCGGTTGTGGCCGTGAGGACCAAGTGAGCCAAGCCAGGGAGTGCCCGGCACAGCACATCTCTGGTGCTCAGGACTTGCTCCGCCAGCCTGTGGTGAGGCTGAGATCCCCCACAGAGCCTCAGAGAGCTGCTGCGGTAACTCACCCACTCCCTCTGCCTGCTCTCTGCCTCCATGGTAAAGGCATTCGCTGGCATTGCAGCGGCTGTGCCTCCGGAGAAGTGCTTCGTATGCGCCGTTGTCCTCCCATGTCGGTAAATCTACAAGAGTAGGGAGGGGAAGCGATGAGCCCCCAGTGTCCCCAGCATAAGATCCAAGGTTATCCAAACATATCCACCCCAACTCTACTTCCAGATTCTCTGTGAAGCTGGAGCAAGTGCTCATGAGACAGCCAAGGGCCAGGCCTGCCAAGGCCGTCCCTGGGCAGGCTCTGCACGACAGCCTTAATGTCAGCCGAACTGGGCAGAAGGACACCAACCTGTATGGGATTTGAATCCCCAGAATGGCCATCTCTACAAAGAACCGGATGTTGTCTCGACAAGCGGCGCACT
>NW_011208089.1:0-693 GCF_000146605.3 Meleagris gallopavo
ACTTTTACATCCAAAAGAGGACATCTTCTCCCCAAAGAATGCTATTTTCTCCCGGAAACAAAGCAGCTTTCTCACAAATGGGTGGCATTTTCCAACCAACTATGCTACTCTCTCCCAGAAAGAGCACTTTTCTGACAAGTACCTTCCCTTTTCTCTCAAAAATACTGCTAGGCACTCCTCAAGAGGACATTTGCTCCCATCTACACCCCGTTTTCTCCCCAAAGGACCCCTTTTCACACCAAAAATACCACACTTGCCCTCCAAGAGAAGTCAGTCTTTCCCACAATTGTCCACTTTTCTCCCACGTACTTGTCATTTTCTTCCAGAAATACCACATTTCACTTGGAAATTGGGCCTGTGCTTCCAAAAAGATGATATTTTCTCCCAGGCATACCTGTTTTCTTCAAACTACCGCACGTTTTCTCCCAAAAAGACTAGATGACAAGACCAAATAGGACACTTGCAACCAAGAATAGGACATCTTCTCCCACTAATACCACTTCTCTCCCAAGGATAGGACATTTTCCCTAAATGCTATGGCAGTTCTGCTAAGAAATACTCCTTTCCTTCCCTAAATGGGACATATGCACCCACAAAGACCACGACTCCGAGAAATTCCTCCCAGTTCCTCCCAATTACACTCCATTACATTCCTCATCATGACACTTACTCCCAGACTTTTGGCATTTACTG
>NW_011208090.1:0-732 GCF_000146605.3 Meleagris gallopavo
CCCAGATGGCACCACAACTAGAGCACTGCAAGGACTCACTACTCTGGCCAATGAACTCGTAGAGAATTCAGGAACAGACATTTCAATTGCAAGATGGCTGGAATCTTGGTTTGGTAAATGGAACGGAGTGGTAGCATCCATACTCACATCTTTAATTGTGGTAGCAGGAGTTTTAATAGCAATTGGCTGCTGTATTATCCCTTGTCTTAAGGGGATTGGTCCAGCGGCTAATTGAAATTGCCCTATCTAAGCAGATGTCAGTAGGGCCACCACTGTATTCAGACAAAAATGTTAACGTTAAGAGAAGAAATAGAAAGTGGTGGTCAGGTGGACATGAATGCAGAAGAGAAGTGTGACATCACGATGTCAAGGCTGGAAACCACCTATGAACCATGACTTAATAGAAAATTCAAATAGCAATAACTGTAAACAAAGAGGGAATTGTGGGAGATGACATATAGTTTTTGCATAAGTAATAGAATGTTGTACCAAAGGGGTATACCTCAGAAGCCATAATACAAGATAAGTTTCTGTCTGTGGTTAAAGAATAGGGCATGCACATTCTGGAGAGATAAAAGGAGAGTCTGGATGGTGTGCTAATTCATGTCTCTCCTCCCGTGGCGAAATCGCAGCAGGGGGCTGGAGGGGGTGACCAACAGTAAGGACTGTAAAACATATATCTGCACCCAGAACTGTGCAAGAAGAAATGAACTTATCTGGCAAGACATATGG
>NW_011208091.1:0-445 GCF_000146605.3 Meleagris gallopavo
GAAGGCAAAGCACTGGCAGTCATGCCAAGGAGGAGGGAAGGGTAGCTACCGGGCATGGATCCACCCAGCCAGCAGAGCGAAAGCCTCCAGGCCAGCACAAGGCAAGAGGCAAGGATGCCCACGAGGCGGGGACCCACCTGGGAAACCGAGAAGGAGCTGCAAATGCAGCAAGCACTGCACAAAAGCCTAGAGAGCTGCCTGCACTTCCAGAAGCCTGGAAAGGAAAAAACACAACAGTCAAGGCCGAGAGACAGCATCAGGTAAGTGAAGGCAAGCTAAGAGGAATGGCATGGGCAAGGAGACAAGGGAGGCAAAGCAAGGCAAGGCAAAGAATGGAAAGCAAAGGAGCAACTGAAAGCAAAGCCAACAAACATACTCTGAACAGGAAAGGAATGCTTGCAGCAAGGAACAAGATCACGCAAAGAAAGCAGCAGGAAAGACAAAG
>NW_011208092.1:0-801 GCF_000146605.3 Meleagris gallopavo
GAGAGCTGCCTGCACTTCCAGAAGCCTGGAAAGGAAAAAACACAACAGTCAAGGCCGAGAGACAGCATCAGGTAAGTGAAGGCAAGCTAAGAGGAATGGCATGGGCAAGGAGACAAGGGAGGCAAAGCAAGGCAAGGCAAAGAATGGAAAGCAAAGGAGCAACTGAAAGCAAAGCCAACAAACATACTCTGAACAGGAAAGGAATGCTTGCAGCAAGGAACGAGATCACGCAAAGAAAGCAGCAGGAAAGACAAAGAACCCACAAATAGGAAACAAAGACAATGCAAAGCAAACAAAAAAGCCTCACTACAGAAAAAAACAAATGAGAAATTGCAAAAACAAGGATGGAGAGCAAAGCAAAGCAAAACGAGGTCGAGAAATACAAGAGGAAAGCCAATGAATTCAATACACTAGAATGGCAAAGCAAAGAATCCTAGCAAAGTAAAGAGAGAACAAAGCTCACCAGTGCTTAACAATGGAAAGAAAGAACCAAAAATTTAACAGCAATGCAATGCACCGAATACCAACAATAACCAAAGAGCAAACTAAAGCCAGGAAAAACCAGCAAAAGGAAGAATGAATATGTAAAAAAAAAGCCAAGGAGAGCAAAGCAAAATCACTTGAAATCCTCACAAACAGAGGGGGAATACGCTCAGGAAAGGAAAAAGCAGTTCCAAGAATAGAACAAAAGGGAAATAAAACAACCCTGGAAAAAACCCAATGCATTGCAATGACAGAAGGAGCAGGAAACCAAGGCAGAAACCACAGAAAAACAAATGGAAAACAAACCGAGGAAACCAA
>NW_011208093.1:0-793 GCF_000146605.3 Meleagris gallopavo
GTGTGACGCGGGGAACTACCAGCATGTCAGTCTCACCTCTGGGCTGGTCACGGATCATGGAGCAGATCATCCTGGAAGTGACTCTCAAGCACACATTCCAGTGCGTCACCACCCTGTGCGTGAAAAGCTGCCTCCTAATAACCAACCTAAACCTCCCCTGTCTCACTTGAAAACCATTTCCCCTTGTCCTATCGCTATCCACCCTCCTAAACAGCCGTTGCCCCCTCCTGCTTATGCGCTCCCTTCGAGTCTTGGAAGGCTGTCATGAGCTATCTCCAGAGCTTTCTCTTCTCCCACACAAACAATCCCAGTTCCCTCAACATTTCTTTCTAAGAGAGGTGCTCCAGCCCTCTGATCATCTTCGTGGCCCTTCTCTGGACCTGCTCCAAAAGCTCCACATAATTCCTGTGCTGGAGCCCCAGGCCTGGACGCAGTGCTGCACATGGGGCCCAACACCAGAGCCGAGTCGAGGGGGACAATCACCTCCCTCTCCCTGCTGGTCGCTCCTCTTTGAATGCAGCCCAGGATCTAGTTGGCCTTCTGGGCTGCAAGTGCACACTACTGGCTTATGTCCAGCTCTTTGTCCACCAGGATCCCCGAGTCCTCCGCAGGGCTGCTCCCAAGGGCTTCTACGCCCAGTTGGTACAAGCAATCTGGGGTTTCCCCTTCATCAGGGGACATCAACAGTGGGGTTGAGTGCACCCTAAGGACACCAAGCTGTGGGGTGACAGTGACACAGCAGAGGGACGGGATGGCCATCCACAGAGACCTCAACAGGCTGAGCAGTGGGCAC
>NW_011208094.1:0-436 GCF_000146605.3 Meleagris gallopavo
TGGTGACGCACTGGAATGTGTGCTTGAGAGTCACTTCCAGGATGATCTGCTCCATGATCCGTGACCAGCCCAGAGGTGAGACTGACATGCTGGTAGTTCCCCGCGTCACACTTTCTATCCTTCCTGAGAGGTGTGCTGTCACCTTTTTTCTCCTCAGCAGGGACTTGACCTGACTGCCCCGACTTCTGAAATACCATGGAGAGTGGCTCGGTGACTGCAGCGGTGAATTCCCTCGGAACTCTGGGACTCATCTCGTCAGGACCCAAAGACTCCTGGCTGTTTGGGTCCTCAGGTGGTCCAGAACCTGATCTGCCATGGCAGTGTGGGATGGGAAGGGGAGTGTGGGACTGAGGAAGCAATGGCAGGTCCCCACCTCACCTCACCAAAGCAAAGATGAGGGCTGTGCATAATGAGCAGTTCTCAGACAAGATGGAAG
>NW_011208095.1:0-453 GCF_000146605.3 Meleagris gallopavo
AATGTGTGCTTGAGAGTCACTTCCAGGATGATCTGCTCCATGATCCGTGACCAGCCCAGAGGTGAGACTGACATGCTGGTAGTTCCCCGCGTCACACTTTCTATCCTTCCTGAGAGGTGTGCTGTCACCTTTTTTCTCCTCAGCAGGGACTTGACCTGACTGCCTCGACTTCTGAAATACCATGGAGAGTGGCTCGGTGACTGCAGCGGTGAATTCCCTCGGAACTCTGGGACTCATCTCGTCAGGACCCAAAGACTCCTGGCTGTTTGGGTCCTCAGGTGGTCCAGAACCTGATCTGCCATGGCAGTGTGGGATGGGAAGGGGTGTGTGGGACTGAGGAAGCAATGGCAGGTCCCCACCTCACCAAAGCAAAGCAAAGATGAGGGCTGTGCATAATGAGCAGTTCTCAGACAAGATGGAAGCAAAAATGGTGTTGGGTACCTGAGCCTTCTC
>NW_011208096.1:0-783 GCF_000146605.3 Meleagris gallopavo
TGGATCTTCAGATGTCGATCTTCAGTGATGGGTCGTCGAGGGTTGTTGTTCACTTGACGACAACACAAACTTGTTTATAAGTCCAAAGGAGGCTGAGTCAGCTCAGTCAGCGTGGGCAGGACTGGACAGGACATCCCCCGCCTTTGGGGGAGCCCCGCTTTGATTTTGGTGGCAGACTCTGCAAGGATCTAGTCCTCCTGTGCACCAGTGGCACAGCAGCAGAGGTGCGCTCCTGGGGCAGGCTGGTCTCGGAGCTGGAGGGAGCTTTCAGCGCGCCCTGTTGTTCTTCCTCGCCACTTGGAGGCCGCGCTGCCTGTGCTGGAGCCAGCTCTGATGCTTCTCCCTTCTTTTCTTGGGGCTCCTTTTGGGCAGAAGACGCCCCCGGGATCGCTGGCAGCTGACTGAAAGGACAGAGTGGGAGAGGTCTGCCTCTACACAGAGTGGGTGACGGCTTTGGGGCCGTATCCTGCAACCCAGGACCCTCGGCTGCAAGGCAGCCTTCCCCACGCACAGCTCTCGGGTTGCGCTGGTGCTTTTGTGAGGGCTGGAGAGGGGCCAGCCCTGTGAACTGGGGGCTCCCGGCAGCCCCATCCCACCCCTCCACGTGCTGCGTTCACGTGCCCCGAACGGTGACTGCCTGGGTTGGGGAATGGGCTCTTGTTGGGTTGGGAACACCCGTGCAGACCCTACCCTGAGCGTGCAGTCTCACCTTGCCTTCCTCTTGTCCTCACTTGTTCCCTCCTCACTTATCCCACCGGCAAGGTGGCGTGGATCCAGCTGGGG
>NW_011208097.1:0-743 GCF_000146605.3 Meleagris gallopavo
TGTCACCCATAGACCCCATCATACCTCTGTGCCACCAGCTGTGCCCTGCAGACCCTGCTCTGATTGCAGAGCAGTACTTAGGAGCATCTCCCTGTCTGCAGGAACCGTGCAACAGCTCAGACACAGCCCGATGTGGCCAACAAAAGGGATTCTGGAGCTCTCTGTAGGCAGAGGAGTGGCTATGGGTCTTTTCTGACCCATACTTGATTATCTATAAGGAAGCTGAAAAAGTAAAGTTTCTTTGACAAGAAAACTACCATTGCATGAAGTTTCAAATAGAGATTTGGTAGCTTTTGCTCTGAAAGTGTACAAAGCTTGCGGAGATGCAGAGTCCTAGGGCGTATGTGGAAATGGATACAGCGCATAGTGGTACCGTACGGCTTTCTATCCATGTTTCTGAAATGAAGCTCATCTGTCTGAATGGCGTATTTCCGACATACAAAGCACTTCTATCGTTACCGTTAATCCACAACAAATACCTCAGTATCCTGGGTAGAGTTTCTAGTTTGCTCAGGGATGTGATTTAGTGGTGGGCTGTTAGAGTGACACGGTCAGGTTGCAGTTGGACTCGATGATCTTGAAGGTCTTTTCCAACCTCTGCAATTCTGTGACATCTCATTGTAATGATTCTGGTGTCTCAGTGCTCAGTTCAAAGAAATTTTCACACTCCTTTAGGAAGAAACCGAAAGCACGGACTCTGCAAGGTCTTTCGTGTAAAGATGGAGACATGGAAAGGTGCCATG
>NW_011208098.1:0-638 GCF_000146605.3 Meleagris gallopavo
GCACTTCTATCGTTACCGTTAATCCACAACAAATACCTCAGTATCCTGGTAGAGTTTCTAGTTTGCTCAGGGATGTGATTTAGTGGTGGGCTGTTAGAGTGACACGGTCAGGTTGCAGTTGGACTCGATGATCTTGAAGGTCTTTTCCAACCTCTGCAATTCTGTGACATCTCATTGTAATGATTCTGGTGTCTCAGTGCTCAGTTCAAAGAAATTTTCACACTCCTTTAGGAAGAAACCGAAAGCACGGACTCTGCAAGGTCCTTTCGTGAAAGATGGAGACATGGAAAGGTGCCATGAAGTGCTCTGGGATGCAGCAGCTGAGGCAGTAGAAGCCCCATGCCCTGCCCTGCCCTGCTGGGGGCTCCTTCCCCCGACACGTCTCCCCGCAGAGCCCTGGGCAGCTCCCTGGGCAGGCTGAGTGCTGAGCCTGGCAGGCAGCAGAGACCCTGGGGCACAGCAGGGACCTGATCCGCAGGGCAGCCCTGGGCACCGGGCTGCAGTGGGGCTGCACAGCCTGCAGCCCATATGGAACACGCAGCCCTCAGGGCTGTGCTCTGTGCTGCAGCAGGGAAGCCCTCAGCTGGAGCAGGCATTTCTCAAGAGAAAATAAACACAGATTGCCTCCAGCCACATCT
>NW_011208099.1:0-797 GCF_000146605.3 Meleagris gallopavo
AGGATTTGGCAGCGCCTTCCCTGCAGGCAATTCTGCACCCAAAGCTCTCTGAGGAGAACTTCCCACCACACACCGCAATCTACAGAGCTGCTCAGGAGCATCACCGAAGAGCAGACGGTGCCAGGGGGCCGTGTGAGGACAGGGCACGCACACGCAGCTGAGAATTCTCGCTCACAGCTGCAGGCACGCCTGGCTGCCATGAGCACTGTGAGCTGGCAGCTCTCACAGGAAGTCAAAAACTCGTGGCATACCGGTACGAGTTGCTGGGGCTTCTGTCCTGGCGCTCAGCTGGGAAGCCGGAGACGATTCCGCTCCACCCGCACCTGTCCACAAACACAGAGCAGCTCCTGTCACACTGGCCACGTACTGCTTTAGACTGCAATGCCAGCAGTGCTCCACAGCACTCTTCTCTCCCTGCTCCACAGCAGCATCTGGCAAACAGCTGCTGGGTGCCTGCAGCACCGTGCCAGTCCAGAAAGGAACCGTGTGCGGAACTGTCTGCAGAAGGGAAGGGGCTGGAAGGGGACGGGAAGATCTGAAGCCCTTTCCTTTGGGATAGCCCCATAGGAGGCTTATGGAGCAGATTGTGCTGAGCCTTTGGCAAGGCACTGCTTCTAGGCACAGCTGTAAGGAGAAACATTCCCATCGTGTATTGTCATCTCGCTCTTCCTTAGGGACCTGCAGCGACTGGAAGGGGCTCAGCTGGCGCCGTGGCACCCAGACCTGGGTCGAAAGTTGCAAAGCTGGAGAGGTGGGCAGCTGGCTGGCACCCAGGCTGCTCGTGGAGTAGAAATCAG
>NW_011208100.1:0-523 GCF_000146605.3 Meleagris gallopavo
GCACCTTAGATTTGATGAGGACGGCGTGCGGTCGGGAGGAGAGGCAGTGCTGAGCTGGTGGAACGGTTTCACACGTCAGAGCCTTTGGGTGATGGTGGGCTGGGGATTTTCCCATCACGTGTGGGTTGCGTGTGGATGGAGAGGGACTGGCAGCTGCTTTACCTTTCTTGCCCCGGCCAAGACGTGGCAAAAGCCTTTTGGAGGCCCTGCAGGGTTTTCCGGGCGGTGGTTTGGGTGCAAACTCCCGCTGAAACCTGTACAAAAGGAGAAGACGCGGTGTGAGCCAGGGCTCCAGCTGCCCTTTCTGCTGGCTGGGATCAGCTGCTCACAGGCAGATTCTCGCATCGCCTTGAGGCCGTTCTTCCCAGGATCGACTGCGCCCCAATACCAAGGACTGTCCTGGGAAACGGGGTCACCCAGGCCACGGTGGGATGAGAATGTCCCCTAAATTCCTTCGTCTCTCCCACCACATCTGCCTCGCAGAAATGTCCGCAGGCCAGGGAGCATTTCCTGGAGGTGACTG
>NW_011208101.1:0-936 GCF_000146605.3 Meleagris gallopavo
AGGAGGACAAGAGAATGTAATAGTGAAACAGTGCAAGACCAGAGACAAGCAAGACACAGAACGAAAGAGGATAGGCAGCCTTCTGGGCACCATGAAGCGCAATTCAGAGCTCTGGGGGAACCCTATTGTGCCGGGCTCTGGAATGGGTAAACGCTGGCGGGTGTGCATCGCCCTTACCTGCTGGGCAGACAATGACCAGTCAGCAAAGTGAGGTTCCGGGGCATGCCGGGAAATGCAGATTCCACTTCCTTGCTGTTTCCACAGAGACCAACACATCTCTCCGTGCAGTTGTTACGGCACTTGGGAGCACCGCAGCTCTGCTGCCACCTGTTGGACACAATACAGTCATGAAGGCACTGCCCTGCATCCGGGCCTCTTGCACAAACCTGTGCTCCTTGCTCGGAGCACATGGCTGCACTCTGTGCACCATGTTGCTTACCACCAGAGAAGGCTCAGGTACCCAACACCATTTTTGCTTCCATCTTGTCTGATAACTGCTCATTATGCACAGCCCTCATCTTTGCTTTGCTTTGGTGAGGTGGAGACTGCCATTGCTTCCTCAGTCCCACAGACCCCTTCCCATCCCACACTGCCATGGGAGATCAGGTTCTGGACCACCTGAGGACCCAAACATCCAGGAGTCTTTGGGTCCTGACGAGATGAGTCCCAGAGTTCCGAGGGAATTCACCGCTGCAGTCACCGAGCCACTCTCAAAGGCTCAATTCAGAACTCGAGGCAGTCAGGTCAAGTCCCTGGTGAGGAGAAAAAAGGTGACAGCACACCTCTTAGGAAGGATAGAAAGTGTGACGCGGGGAACTACCAGCATGTCAGTCTCACCTCTGTGCTGGTCACGGATCATGGAGCAGATCATCCTGCAAGTGACTCTCAAGCACACATTCCAGTGCGTCACCACCCTGTGCGTGAAAGCTGCCTCCT
>NW_011208102.1:0-932 GCF_000146605.3 Meleagris gallopavo
AATTCTGGTTCTCCTCTCAGCAGAGCTGTTGGACAGACCTGTTGGCTCTAGATAGTAAACGTGGCAGTGAGATGAGGCCAATGATGTAAGAGTAAGAGATGCTTTGGAATGCCTTCTATGGCTGCGCAGTTCCTCAGAAGCAGTGACACCTGCCAGCTTCATCAAAGCCGTCCCTTAGATGCTGTGCTGTACAGCTGTGGAGCCACAGTGCTCCACAACAGCTATAATGTGTCCTGATTAAAAAAAAAAGGAACAGGTGCCTGCATCAGATGTCCGTGGCTCTTCCAGAAGAAGAAGAAGGCAGCAGAACCTTATGCTCACACTGCAGTACAAATGCTACAGGAGCAGAAACAAACCGGGCAGCTCTGGGCTCCTCCCGGGAAGGCAAAACTGCACAGAGATGCACCAAAGGAGCACTGAACTACTGAACTGGGAATTGGTACAAAACACAGCAGCGTCACTTTAAAATGCACGTCGTGTTTTTGCTGCCAGGGCTATTACAGCCCAAAGGTTGCCATAAAGTTCATGTAAAGGAGGATAAAACACGGATGTTCCATACACAAAAGCAAAGAGGAAGGGTGTGAGGGTGTTTCCCCACTGAGAAGTAAAATTTCAGAAAAGGACACCGACAGAGAACCCAGAGGGATACGGAGGCAAACGTAACAGTAACTGCTACAAACCAATGGTAGAGAGAGAGAATTCACTGCCAGGAGTAGCTCACAGTCCAGTGATAAAAATTCTCAGCACTGGCTGCAAGGTTGTGTTTTCATTAAAAACAGTATTTAAAAACAGTCTGGAAGTTTTGAGCTAACTATTATAAATATTACTGGGGGGGGATTGCCAAATGCTGCTGCAAACAATGTGGGGCAGAAGAGCCCTGGCACGGGAGGTATCTTATGCCAATCTGCACACCTGCACAGCAGGCCCTGCTG
>NW_011208103.1:0-750 GCF_000146605.3 Meleagris gallopavo
TGGGGAGGAAATGTCCTGTTGAGGAGTGTCTAGCAGTATTTTTGAGAGAAAAGGGAAGGTACTTGTCAGAAAAGTGCTCTTTCTGGGAGAGAGTAGCATAGTTGGTTGGAAAATGCCACCCATTTGTGAGAAAGCTGCTTTGTTTCCGGGAGAAAATAGCATTCTTTGGGGAGAAGATGTCCTCTTTTGGATGGAAAAGTAGTACTTGTGGGAGAAGCTGTCCAATGTTTGGGCCCAAGGTAGCATTACTGGGAGGTAATGTCATTGTATTGGAGAAGGGTGGTATTTCTTGGGGAGAATGTGTTCTTTTTGGAAGCCAACGGTGTACTATGGGGGGAAAAAGCGGCCTTTCTGGGAGAAGGTGTCCTAGTTTGGGGAGAAAGTGTCATAGTGCGGAGTGTAGTGTAGCAGATTAGGGGGAATTGGGAGGTATTCCTAAGAGAACTGTCATTTCTGGGTGAAAAGGTCTTATGTGGGGGGGAAAAGGTGAGGAATGTGTGAGAAAGCTGGTGTTTCTGGGAGTAAATGCCATCTTTTGGGGGCTAGAAATGGTCTTTCTGGTGGGATGTGCCACATCTTTGTGAGGCAATCGGTGTTTGTGAGGGCAAATGGCGTATATTCTGGATCAAAATGGTCTTTCCGCAGTAAAATGACCAAAAGTCTGGGAGTAAGTGTCATGATGAGGAATGTAATGGAGTGTAATTGGGAGGAACTGGGAGGAATTTCTCGGAGTCGTGGTCTTTGTGGGTG
>NW_011208104.1:0-573 GCF_000146605.3 Meleagris gallopavo
AGGGTGGTATTTCTTGGGGAGAATGTGTTCTTTTTGGAAGCCAACGGTGTACTATGGGGGGAAAAAGCGGCCTTTCTGGGAGAAGGTGTCCTAGTTTGGGGAGAAAGTGTCATAGTGCGGAGTGTAGTGTAGCAGATTAGGGGGAATTGGGAGGTATTCCTAAGAGAACTGTCATTTCTGGGTGAAAAGGTCTTATGTGGGGGGAAAAGGTGAGGAATGTGTGAGAAAGCTGGTGTTTCTGGGAGTAAATGCCATCTTTTGGGGGCTAGAAATGGTCTTTCTGGTGGGATGTGCCACATCTTTGTGAGGCAATCGGTGTTTGTGAGGGCCAATGGCATATATTCTGGATCGAAATGGTCTTTCCGCAGTAAAATGCCAAAAGTCTGGGAGTAAGTGTCATGATGAGGAATGTAATGGAGTGTAACTGGGAGGAACTGGGAGGAATTTCTCGGAGTCGTGGTCTTTGTGGGTGCATATGTCCCATTTAGGGAAGGAAGGGAGTATTTCTTAGCCAAACTGCCATAGCATTTAGGGAAAATGTCCTATCCTTGAGAGACAAGTGGTATTTGTGGG
>NW_011208105.1:0-741 GCF_000146605.3 Meleagris gallopavo
AAGAGCTGCCTTCATGGAGCTGCAGATCCAGTCGGCCGTTGTGGAATTCCTCTTGAACCACACAGGCGTCCTCTTCAGCTCCAAATGCAGCTCATTCTTTGGAGATGGAGCAGGTGAGTGTCTTCCGTTTGCGTGCCCGTGTCCACCGCTGCCGTAACCCGTTGTGCGCTTTTTGGGGACCGAAAAGTTGCTCATTTGACACAGGGCCTCTGGTCCCGCCTGGAGGCCCCCGTTACAGGGGAACCCCCATCCCCTGTCGTGCCATAAACTGCCCGATGGCCAGCTCTTTTTCCTCAGGTGGCTGGGCATCGTAGCTCAAGTCACCCGAGGAGGCTTTTTTTCTTCTCCTAGGGACTGTAAAGTTCTCTGAGTTCCAGGTTCCCATTGGCATTTGCTGCGTTATTCGTAGCCTGGCTCTTTTGGGAGTACTTTGAAGTTTTTTGATCGTCTCGCAGCTGTTTCCGTCATTGCAGTAAAATATGATGAGGTTGCCGGTCGCTCTTGGCAAAGGCCGCCCAGCCCGTGTGAGATGGTTGAACATTTGTTTCTGGGACACCCGCATGGGGCATGGGGCCCTGTCAGGGGGTGTCCGTGGGGCGGCCTTTCTGGTCTTAGTGACTGGGAGTACGTTGGCTCCATCCACCACCCTGACATTGCGCCTTGTTCTCAGGCACTCTGACCCCCCCGGATCAGCTGCCAGCTGGGCAACCTGTTGGACAGTGGCCTCCGAGGCCTCTAGGT
>NW_011208106.1:0-541 GCF_000146605.3 Meleagris gallopavo
CTCACAGGGCTGCACCCCGCCCCAGGTGTTGCCACAAAAACAGGAGGGCAAGGGAATGCCCAGGCAAAGGCAAGGGCCAAGAGAACATGGAAGGAAATGCCAAGGATGACGGCCCAGACAATACGGCAGGGAACGCCAAAACTGAATGCCGACATGAATGTGGCAACACAAAGCCAAGGGGTCATTAGGCCAAGAGAATGGGGCAAGGAACACAAAAATAGGAGGACAAGAGTATGTAATAGTGAAAACAGTGCAAGACCAGAGACAAGCAAGACACAGAACAAAGAGGATAGGCAGCCTTCTGGGCACCATGAAGCGCAATTCAGAGCTCTGGGGGAACCCTATTGTGCCGGGCTCTGGAATGGGTAAACGCTGGCGGGTGTGCATCGCCCTTACCTGCTGGGCAGACAATGACCAGTCAGCAAAGTGAGGTTCCGGGGCATGCCGGGAATGCACATTCCACTTCCTTGCTGTTTCCACAGAGACCAACACATCTCTCCGTGCAGTTGTTACGGCACTTGGGAGCACCGCAGCTCTGCTG
>NW_011208107.1:0-646 GCF_000146605.3 Meleagris gallopavo
CCGGGGCATGCCGGGAATGCACATTCCACTTCCTTGCTGTTTCCACAGAGACCAACACATCTCTCCGTGCAGTTGTTACGGCACTTGGGAGCACCGCAGCTCTGCTGCCACCTGTTGGACACAATACAGGCATGAAGGCACTGCCCGTGCATCCGGGCCTCTTGCACAAACCTGTGCTCCTTGCTCGGAGCACATGGCTGCACTCTGTGCACCATGTTGCTTACCACCAGAGAAGGCTCAGGTACCCAACACCATTTTTGCTTCCATCTTGTCTGAGAACTGCTCATTATGCACAGCCCTCATCTTTGCTTTGGTGAGGTGGGGACTGCCATTGCTTCCTCAGTCCCACACACCCCTTCCCATCCCACACTGCCATGGGAGATCAGGTTCTGGACCACCTGAGGACCCCAAACAGCCCAGGAGTCTTTGGGCCTGACGAGATGAGTCCCAGAGTTCCGAGGGAATTCACCGCTGCAGTCACCGAGCCACTCTCCATGGTATTTCACAAGTCGAGGCAGTCAGGTCAAGTCCCTGCTGAGGAGAAAAAAGGTGACAGCACACCTCTTAGGAAGGATAGAAAGTGTGACGCGGGGAACTACCGAGCATGTCAGTCTCACCTCTGTGCTGGTCACGGATCATGAGCAGA
>NW_011208108.1:0-451 GCF_000146605.3 Meleagris gallopavo
GAAAAGCAGCCGGCTGAAGTGGCCCGTTCTCGGCAAGCGAGAAACACGAGACCGCTGCTGATGGCTGAAAGCGGCGTTCGTGGAGAAGCGCGAATTCTCGGCCGTATACGGCAAAGTCTCCGGAGCGGTTCAGCGCGAATGCCGCTCTCTGAGCGTGAGAGCGAAGGAGTGCGATTCCGATGCCGACAAGTGCGAATTCAGCCTCCTGCACTACCTGCGAGAGGGGGTTTTTTCTCCGAAGTCCTGAAAGGATCACTCCCCACTTTTCTGTCACGTGCTCCCTGAGAGCACTACATCTGTCTCTCCTCGAACTTCCAGGTGTCTTATTAGAGGGTTTTCCCTTCCAATCTTTTCGTCTCTGAATGCAGATGTGTAGCAGTGGAAAACCTCACTAGAATGAATTGTGGCTCGAAATAAAGCAGAGACATAGTATACGGAGCTAGTCGAGTGC
>NW_011208109.1:0-389 GCF_000146605.3 Meleagris gallopavo
AGCACTACATCTGTCTCTCCTCGAACTTCCAGGTGTCTTATTAGAGGGTTTTCCCTTCCAATCTTTTCGTCTCTGAATGCAGATGTGTAGCAGTGGAAAACCTCACTAGCATGAATTGTGGCTCGAAATAAAGCAGAGACATAGTATACGGAGCTAGTCGAGTGCATTCTGCACGTAGGCAAACTAAGGGCAAACCGCTCCTTTCCGATGTGCGCACAGGCCCCCGCTCACTCGTCGGAGAAAAGCAGCCGGCTGAAGTGGCCCGTTCTCGGCAAGCGAGAAACACGAGACCGCTGCTGATGGCTGAAAGCGGCGTTCGTGGAGAAGCGCGAATTCTCGGCCGTGTACGGCAAAGTCTCCGGAGCGGTTCAGCGCGAATGCCGCTTTCT
>NW_011208110.1:0-857 GCF_000146605.3 Meleagris gallopavo
AATCACTCTACCACTCCCCTACATACAGGGGATAACTCAGCAACCAGTGACCATCAGGGCTCCTTTTACTACTATCAAAGAAGTACATGTGGATACAATCACTCCTTTCCATTCACCAAACCAGGACTCCAACCATCCAGTGATGCAAGTATCTATTCCTGATTTTTCTGACAATTCATTAGCAAGGGTGGTAGCCCTTGCAATGCCTTAGTTATTTTGTCATCCGGAGCTGTGTTATTGGGATGAAGGTGCAACAAAAGTACCCAGCATTACACATACACCCCTTTCTTCAGCTTGCATCATATCTTAGGAGATCCTATTTTCCCAGGCCATCCTACTTGTGGCATCTAACTGTTCTGCAATCCCCTTTATTGCACTCGTATAATTTGTAAATTTCCATTGATTATAACAGATGTAGTTAATCCAATCTACATTCTTACTGATCATCACCCACCAGGACGGTCACTCAAATCCTGCAACAGTTTGATTTCTCACCTTAAAATTATCAGGGACAACAAGAAGTGAAAAGTTTAAATCCTTAGCTTGCTCACATACCAAACAATTACTGATATAAGTATACTTTGCAATGATGATTTTTTTTTTTTACAAGAGATGCATAAGCATTTACATCAAATGCTGAACTTAACTAAATGAACATTTCTAACAATTATAAGAGCCCGTATTACTGTCCTTGGATTTACAATTTTAAGGATCCAGCTGGCTTCAGTTCCCATTGTGTTCGAGGGACCTTCTTAACTCTAGTATGATGTATCCACAAAGTTTGTTCTTTAATTTTTACTGTTGTGTGGGGCATTAGCAGCACCTGGAACAGACCTACCCACCTTGGTTCCAGGGGC
>NW_011208111.1:0-541 GCF_000146605.3 Meleagris gallopavo
TCCTTGGATTTACAATTTTAAGGATCCAGCTGACTTCAGTTCCCATTGTGTTCCAGGGACCTTCTTAACTCTAGTATGATGTATCCACAAAGTTTGTTCTTTAATTTTTACTGTTGTGTGGGGCATTAGCAGCACCTGGAACAGACCTACCCACCTTGGTTCCAGGGGCAAATCTGAAAGAGATCTGCAATATACATATAATCTCCTTGTAAAATATTATGTATCAGGCCGCCAAGGCCTTGGGCTCTAGTTCCTAGAACCAGTTTCTCTATTTCCCAAAGTTATTCCTGTAGACTTATCACATGCTCAGTTAGTGTTTCACTCCCTAGTTGGGTAGAGATCCCCGTTTGTACAACATAAGGCCCTTTGTACAGTATTTTGAAAGGACTTAACCCTTCTTTGGCTCTAAGTTTCATTCTGGTCCTAAGGAGAGCCAAAGGCAACAACTGTGGCCAGGACAGTCCAGATTCCCGGCCCAGTTTACAATCTGTGATTTAATTAGATGGTTCATCTTTTCTACCTGACCACTCGCCTGTGTTCT
>NW_011208112.1:0-857 GCF_000146605.3 Meleagris gallopavo
CCATACTAGGTCTTGAGACACAAGTCCTGTGGCGACATGGTACCCCAGAAAGAATTGAGTCAGATAATGGGACTCATTTTAAAAATTCTCTTGTAGGTACCTGGGCTAAAGGTCATGGTATTGAGTGGATTTACCATATTCCCTACCATGCACCGGCCTCAGGTAAGATTGAACGATACAATGGGTTGTTAAAAACTATGCTGAAAGCAATGGGAGGCGGTACATTTAAGCACTGGGAGAAGCATTTGGCAGAAGCCACCTGGTTAGTCAATACCAGAGGATCTATCAATCGTGGTGGTCCAACCCAGTCCAGCTCCCTACATACCGTAGAGGGAGATAAAGTCCCTGTTGTACATGTAAAAGAATATGTTGGGAAAGGCAGTTTGGGTTATTCCAGCCTCTGAGAAGGACAAACCTCTTCGTGGAACTGTTTTTGCCCAGGGACCTGGGTCCACTTGGTGGGTGATGCAGGAAAACGGGGATGTTCAATGTGTACCGCAAGGGAACTTGATGTTGAGGGAGTGCAGTCAGTAATTCCTAGTGCGTGTGTTTATATTTTGTTTGTATATATTAAGCATGATGTAGTGATGTGGAATAAGGGGTGGAATGTCATGGTTTCATGATTTTTCATTATCGGTATTCCACATCATAACATCATGTAATGCACTGGGGGTTTGACTGCTGATGCTCAAGTTCCGGGTGCCTGTCCAGAGGAGAAGAAGAGCTGCATTTCCCCAGGGGGCTTTGCGGTCAGCGAGGAGATAGAACTCCCGGCAAGGTCACCTGATGCTCTCTTCTTTGCCTGCACTGCTTCGCTTGCGCTTCTCTGCCTGCGCTTCTCTGCCTGCGCTTCTCTA
>NW_011208113.1:0-474 GCF_000146605.3 Meleagris gallopavo
GTCAGCCCAGCTTCCGTGTTTTCACTGCTGCTGCTCGGCGTGCTGCTGGATGGCAGAGGTGGGGAGCCAGCAGGCGAAGAAGAGGCACTGGCAGCTGCCGAGCTGGGCACTGGAGACCCAGAGCCAACACTGCCACTCGCTGTGGCAATGCTAGTGGAACCAGTGTCAGGCTGCAGTGTTGTGGAAGCGGCACTGGTGGCCTGGCTAGCGCCAGACAGCCCTGGTGAGCTCACCGTCCCAGACAGCGTCGCCGGGGGGTTGTGCTCCGTCGGCGCTCCTCTGCCGTCCGTCGTGGCCACGGACGCAGCCGTCAACGATGTTGTGAAGAGGAAACTGGATGTCTGGTCGAGCAGCTCAGCCGTTGTGCCTCTCAGGTGGGTTGCAGTCGGAACTGCACCGGTGCTAGCATGAGTGGTGCCTCTGCTCAGAGCGGACGTCGGAGCTGGGGAAGACGACGGGCTCTCTGTCAACCGC
>NW_011208114.1:0-877 GCF_000146605.3 Meleagris gallopavo
GCATTCAAAGAGGAGCGAGCAGCAGGGAGAGGGAGGTGATTGTCCCCTCGACTTGGCTCTGGTGCGGCCCATGTGCAGCACTGCGTCCAGGCCTGGGCTCCAGCACGGGAATGATGTGGAGCTTTTGGAGCAGGTCCAGAGAAGGGCCACGAAGATGATCAGAGGGCTGGAGTCAACCCCTATTAGAAAGAATGTTGAGGGAACTGGGATTGTTTGTGTGGGAGAAGAGAAAGCTTCTGGAGATAGCTCATGACAGCCTTCCAAGACTCGAAGGGAGCGCGATAAGGCAGGAGGGGGCAACGGCTGTTTAGGAGGGTGGATAGCGATAGGACAAGGGGAAATGGTTTCAAGTGAGACAGGGGAGGTTTAGGTTGGTTATTAGGAGGCAGCTTTTCACGCACAGGGTGGTGACGCACTGGAATGTGTGCTTGAGAGTCACTTCCAGGATGATCTGCTCCATGATCCGTGACCAGCACAGAGGTGAGACTGACATGCTGGTAGTTCCCCGCGTCACACTTTCTATCCTTCCTAAGAGGTGCGCTGTCACCTTTTTTCTCCTCAGCAGGGACTTGACCTGACTGCCTCGACTTCTGAATTGAGCCTTTGAGAGTGGCTCGGTGACTGCAGCGGTGAATTCCCTCGCAACTCTGGGACTCATCTCGTCAGGAACCCAAAGACTCCTGGCTGTTTGGGTCCTCAGGTGGTCCAGAACCTTGATCTTGCCATGGCAGTTGTGGGATGGGAAGGGGTGTGTGGGACTGAGGAAGCAATGGCAGTCCCCACCTCACCAAAGCAAAGCAAAAGATGAGGGCTGTGCATAATGAGCAGTTCTCAGACAAGATGGAAGCAAAAAATGGTGTTGGGTAGCTGAGCCTTC
>NW_011208115.1:0-534 GCF_000146605.3 Meleagris gallopavo
GTCTCTTCTGCATGTCTCTTAGTTTTTCCTTTTGCTTTTCGCGATGGTGGTGGTTCTGAGGAGGGCCCCTCGCCTGGATCTTCCTCCTCCTCCTCCTCCGCTTCTTCTTTTTCCGTTCTAGACGCGTGGACACTCGTTTCCATTTCTTGCCTTCCACAGGAGCAACTGATATTGTTACTGGTGTCTCTTGTAACTGATCAGATTTGACTTGGAGATTCTCCACTTTGGCCTGAACCTCAGCTCGGAAACTCTCTCTCTCCAGAATAGTATTATACAGGGCGCGGTAAGCACAAGCCAAACCCCAAATAAGTTGTACCTCCTTAGAGTTATGTAAGCCGCGCTGTCCCTGACTCAAATACTGACTTAGTTTCTCAGGATCCCACAGATGTTCAAGTGTAAAATCCCATGACACTGCGGGTCCCCTTGCTTTTAAGATCTTTCCTAAACCTCTCCATATTCCCTGCCAGTCAGCACTCTCTGGTTCTGGAGGAGACTCCTTCCCTTTGTAAAGGAATATAATCATAATCCAGGAAA
>NW_011208116.1:0-543 GCF_000146605.3 Meleagris gallopavo
TCCGCTTCTTCTTTTTTCCGTTCTAGACGCGTGGACACTCGTTTCCATTTCTTGCCTTCCACAGGAGCAACTGATATTGTTACTGGTGTCTCTTGTAACTGATCAGATTTGACTTGGAGATTCTCCACTTTGGCCTGAACCTCAGCTCGGAAACTCTCTCTCTCCAGAATAGTATTATACAGGGCGCGGTAAGCACAAGCCAAACCCCAAATAAGTTGTACCTCCTTAGAGTTATGTAAGCCGCGCTGTCCCTGACTCAAATACTGACTTAGTTTCTCAGGATCCCACAGATGTTCAAGTGTAAAATCCCATGACACTGCGGGTCCCCTTGCTTTTAAGATCTTTCCTAAACCTCTCCATATTCCCTGCCAGTCAGCACTCTCTGGTTCTGGAGGAGACTCCTTCCCTTTGTAAAGGAATATAATTATAATCCAGGAAAACAATAGCGCGCCCATGAGTATTAATTCAGAATTCGAAAACCGTCTGACAAACCGATAAGGAAGCCTGGAGACTGGTCTGAACATTGTGTCTGTTTGTAAAATT
>NW_011208117.1:0-574 GCF_000146605.3 Meleagris gallopavo
CATCCAAAGTACCAGACAGAAGATGAAAAACTAGCTTTCTTGCTAAAGCTGAGAAAAACAAAGCAGGATGGTGGGCAACTCCAAACAACCAAGTAATAGTTCCCCAACCAGTAACGAGGAAAATAGTAGAGGATAATAAACTATATGCTGGGGATCAGATTATAGACTATCATCAATAGTCTAAGGCTCAAATTTTAAGTGTGTGAATGGGAGAAACTGTGAAAAGCATGGTGAGCAAAGTGTGAAGTATGCCTGAAATATAATCCATACAATACAAAAAGACCACCTCCTGGAGTTACAAGGAGAGGACACAGCCCAGGAAACTATTGGCAGATAGATTTTTCTGAGCTCCCACGAAAAACTGGCTACAGATACTTACTGGTATTGATTGATACTTTTTCAGGATGACCAGAGGCTGATCACCAATGAAGCAAGGGAAGTAGTAAAGGTTATGCTAAAAAATGTTAATATCTACATTTGGGGTACCAATAGGGATATCATCAGATAAAGGTTCACATTTTGTAGCTGAAATTGTTCAAAACCTAGGAAAAATCATTGGAATAGGATGAGATTT
>NW_011208118.1:0-537 GCF_000146605.3 Meleagris gallopavo
CCCTGGGCAGAAGAAAATAACATCGAATGGCGATTCCACCTGCCGTATAATCCGACAGGGGCAGGCCTCATTGAACGTTATAACGGTATTCTTAAGGCTGCCTTGAAGACAGACTCCCAGTCCCTGCAGGGGTGGACAAAATGACTGTATGAAACCTTGCGGGACCTGAATGAAAGACCCTGGGATGGCAGACCCAGTGCCCTGAGAATGTTGCAGACAACGTGGGCCACCCCGCTTAGGATCCAAAATTACGGGCACTGATCATCAGGTAAGACCCCAGATTGGTAATGAAAATCATCTTCTGCTCCCTGCCCCTGAGAATTTAGATCCAGGCACCCATAGAATAAAAATGGCCGTGGAAGGTGCAGGTAGGACCCAGGTGGTGTGGCCTACTTGCACCTTGGGGGAGATTGCTGGAGGTGGGAAAAGGTATTTTTTGAGAACTTTTCTTAGTTCTTAGTCCTATCTGCTTGGACAACACTGAACTCCTTGACACCAACTTTCTTGACTAAAGAGGAAAATGAGTAATGTCATTAA
>NW_011208119.1:0-559 GCF_000146605.3 Meleagris gallopavo
CAAGATGAGGGCTGTGCATAATGAGCAGTTCTCAGACAAGATGGAAGCCAAAATGTTGTTGGGTACCTGAGCCTTCTCTGGTGGTAAGCAACATCGTGCACAGAGTGCAGCCATGTGCTCCGAGCAAGGAGCACAGGTTTGTGCAAGAGGCCCGGATGCAGGGCAGTGCCTTCATGACTGTATTGTGTCCAACAGGTGGCAGCAGAGCTGCGGTGCTCCCAAGTGCCGTAACAACTGCACGGAGAGATGTGTTGGTCTCGGTGGAAACAGCAAAGAAGTGGAATGTGCATTTCCCGGCATGCCCCGGAACCTCACTTTGCTGACTGGTCATTGTCTGCCCAGCAGGTAAGGGCGATGCACACCCGCTAGCGTTTACCCATTCCAGAGCCTGGCACAATAGGGTTCCCCCAGAGCTCTGAATTGCGCTTCATGGTGCCCAGAAGGCTGCCTATCCTCTTTGTTCTGTGTCTTGCTTGTCTCTGGTCTTGCACTGTTTTCACTATTACATTCTCTTGTCCTCCGATTTTTGTGTTCCTTGCCCCATTCTCTTGGCCTAATG
>NW_011208120.1:0-463 GCF_000146605.3 Meleagris gallopavo
TACCCACTTTCTACGTGTACTTAAACACAAAGCGCCCGAATATCTGCAGGGATTTACC
This sequence comes from Meleagris gallopavo, assembly GCF_000146605.3. Classification (NCBI taxonomy): domain Eukaryota; kingdom Metazoa; phylum Chordata; class Aves; order Galliformes; family Phasianidae; genus Meleagris; species Meleagris gallopavo. The sequence goes on from NW_011208120.1 coordinate 59, forward strand.
TTAATATCACTGTCCAGCTGCCTCACACACCAGTATAGCAGTCTCACCAGGGGCATGTGTAGTTTAGGGTTCACGAATGGCATCCACTGGAGCTGCTCCGCAGCCATAGGCAGAAGCTGTAAGAACACACAGAGGCAAAGTTACATGCAGAATGTCAGCTTAGCGTGTGAGCAGGCTGCAAGTGAAAACAGGCCTCCAAAAACCAACCCAAACCCAAATCTCAAATTACTCCCGGAGTTTGCCAGCTTGCAAACACTCCCTGGTCAGGTCCTGCAGAGGTCAAAGAATTACCTCCTTAGACAGATGTTACGTTTGACACAGGTTTGCCTGCAAAGCAGAGGCACGGCGTGTGAGCTCAACTATCAAGGCCAACAGCAGTGCCTACAAACCTTCACAGAATGAAGG
>NW_011208121.1:0-633 GCF_000146605.3 Meleagris gallopavo
AGAGGTCAAGGGAAGACGTTGCCTTGTGCTTACCGAGAACTTGTCGTACAGCTGGTGGGTGAGCAGAGGGTTCGGGAGCTCCCTGAAGTACATCTTGCAGAGGGAGCTCACGCTGTGAATGTCACGGACGGTCAGCTCAGGAATCTGCTCAGAGTCAAATTCACACCTGGAGAGGAGGACACAAAATGGTTGAGAAAGAGGAAAGCAAGTAAAAGCCAGCCCACGTGCAGTCCAGCTGTGTCAGTCGCAGCACTCTTACCGGAGGCGCTGGACGTTGGACGCGACGCCGGACAGGCGGGTATATCCCCTGCACCACGCCATGCTGCTCAATGAACTCGGCGCAGCTCTGGAGGACCTGGGGGACTAAAGAACACGTGCCAGTGCTTAGTGGAGCTCCTGAGTCAAGTCCTGGTTCAGGTCCTGGTGCTGTGCTCCCATCACGTCCCATCCACTAAGCCCAGCCAGGCTTGGGTGAAGCAAATACAAATGTGCTTGTCTCTTAGGAGCATTCGCCTCACTTTATCCTTCAGCCATCAACTCCCACCACTCGTTTCTCCACTGGTATCAACCTGCCCCCTGCTAGATATGATCTCCCTTGCATCTTTAGACTCCCAGCAGAGGAAGATCTCAGCA
>NW_011208122.1:0-688 GCF_000146605.3 Meleagris gallopavo
AGTGCCGTAACAACTGCACGGAGAGATGTGTTGGTCTCGGTGGAAACAGCAAGGAAGTGGAATGTGCATTTCCCGGCATGCCCCGGAACCTCACTTTGCTGACTGGTCATTGTCTGCCCAGCAGGTAAGGGCGATGCACACCCGCCAGCGTTTACCCATTCCAGAGCCCGGCACAATAGGGTTCCCCCAGAGCTCTGAATTGCGCTTCATGGTGCCCAGAAGGCTGCCTATCCTCTTTGTTCTGTGTCTTGCTTGTCTCTGGTCTTGCACTGTTTTCACTATTACATTCTCTTGTCCTCCTATTTTTGTGTTCCTTGCCCCATTCTCTTGGCCTAATGACCCCTTGGCTTTGTGTTGCCACATTCATGTCGGCATTCAGTTTTGGCGTTCCCTGCCGTATTGTCTGGGCCGTCATCCTTGGCATTTCCTTCCATGTTCTCTTGGCCCTTGCCTTTGCCTGGGCATTCCCTTGCCCTCCTGTTTTTGTGGTCAACACCTGGGCGGGTGCAGCCCTGCGAGCACAGCTGGGGGCAGTTTGGCTGTGGAGTGGGGCAGAGCCAGGCTCCACCCCTCCCTGATCCCATGTAAGGGCTGGGAAGAGTAGGGGCAGCATCTGAACCTGGGAGTGCTTCCTTTGGAGTATGCCTTGTCTTTGGTGATGGAGTGAGTGTATTTTTTTTTTTTTCTT
>NW_011208123.1:0-512 GCF_000146605.3 Meleagris gallopavo
ATTAATCCAAGCCTGGACATCATCCCATTCTACATTGCTACTGGTTAATCCTTTCTTTTTTCCACTATGGAAGAGATATTATCAAGAAACAAGTATCCCCAAAAGAGGGAGAATATGTCTCCCACTGGTGAAAAAAAAAAAAAAAAAACCAAACCTAGAGAAGCAAATAACTGAAATGTTAGTTGCTTTTTCCCAAAATTGAGTATCAGAAATTCAAGTGGTCATTATAATAAAAATCTCTGCAACTAACTGTCTAGCTTCCTTGATATTTGTATTATAGACACACCAAAAACTAAGTCATGGGTGCCAAACTCATCTTCTGACTTTGGAAAAGGTCTTTCCAGATCAAGAAGCAAGATGCAGTGTTCTAAAGCTGGAATCTAGATACTGTTACCTTTCTTGCAGGTAGAGGAGTTCAGTCTCCGCAACTGTTGATCCAGTATCTTTCACAAGCAGTACATTCCTGTGGAAATATTTCATGTGGAGGAAAAAATGTGCGAAAGTTTAGCAAA
>NW_011208124.1:0-746 GCF_000146605.3 Meleagris gallopavo
CCCCCAAAAAGAGGGAGAATATGTCTCCCACTGGTGAAAAAAAGAAAAAAAAAACCAAACCTAAGAGAAGCAAATAACTGAAATGTTAGTTGCTTTTTCCCAAAATTGAGTATCAGAAATTCAAGTGGTCATTATAATAAAAATCTCTGCAACTAACTGTCTAGCTTCCTTGATATTTGTATTATAGACACACCAAAAACTAAGTCATGGGTGCCAAACTCATCTTCTGACTTTGGAAAAGGTCTTTCCAGATCAAGAAGCAAGATGCAGTGTTCTAAAGCTGGAATCTAGATACTGTTACCTTTCTTGCAGGTAGAGGAGTTCAGTCTCCGCAACTGTTGATCCAGTATCTTTCACAAGCAGTACATTCCTGTGGAAATATTTCATGTGGAGGAAAAATGTGCGAAAGTTTAGCAAAGTAAAACTACAGCTTTTTCTGTCTATTACCTCATGAGATAACACTTTCATATTTGTCATTTGGTAAACAAACATTTCCACTCAGGCATGCACAAAAATTCCTACATATTACAGTTGCACTACTCCTCCCATATGTTGCTGTTAGGATGGGGGGGGAAAGCAACAAATATTTGTGTTGTTACTGTTGGTCTTTCTGACTGTTAGATTAATGGCAAAATATAAAGCATTCAAAATTTTCTCTTGAAATTCAAAAAATACAATTTTTTTGCTTTAAATACTACAATTGCTATTGAGCAGACAGAATCCAGACAATAATTACCAGCACACAG
>NW_011208125.1:0-630 GCF_000146605.3 Meleagris gallopavo
CTCCTTGCTCGGAGCACATGGCTGCACTCTGTGCACGATGTTGCTTACCACCAGAGAAGGCTCAGCTACCCAACACCATTTTTGCTTCCATCTTGTCTGAGAACTGCTCATTATGCACAGCCCTCATCTTTGCTTTGCTTTGGTGAGGTGGGGACTGCCATTGCTTCCTCAGTCCCACACACCCCTTCCCATCCCACACTGCCATGGCAGATCAGGTTCTGGACCACCTGAGGACCCAAACAGCCAGGAGTCTTTGGGTCCTGACAAGATGAGTCCCAGAGTTCCGAGGGAATTCACCGCTGCAGTCACCGAGCCACTCTCCATGGTATTTCAGAAGTCAGGGCAGTCAGGTCAAGTCCCTGCTGAGGAGAAAAAAGGTGACAGCACACCTCTCAGGAAGGATAGAAAGTGTGACGCGGGGAACTACCAGCATGTCAGTCTCACCTCTGTGCTGGTCACGGATCATGGAGCAGATCATCCTGGAAGTGACTCTCAAGCACACATTCCAGTGCGTCACCACCCTGTGCGTGAAAAGCTGCCTCCTAAGAACCAACCTAAACCTCCCCTGTCTCACTTGAAACCATTTCCCTTGTCCTATCGCTATCCACCCTCCTAAACAGCCGTTGCCCC
>NW_011208126.1:0-674 GCF_000146605.3 Meleagris gallopavo
GAAAAAGGTGACAGCACACCTCTTAGGAAGGATAGAAAGTGTGACGCGGGAACTACCAGCATGTCAGTCTCACCTCTGTGCTGGTCACGGATCATTGAGCAGATCATCCTGGAAGTGACTCTCAAGCACACATTCCAGTGCGTCACCACCCTGTGCGTGAAAAGCTGCCTCCTAATAACCAACCTAAACCTCCCCTGTCTCACTTGAAACCATTCCCTTGTCCTATCGCTATCCACCCTCCTAAACAGTCGTTGCCCCCTCCTGCTTATGCGCTCCCTTCGAGTCTTGGAAGGCTGTCATGAGCTATCTCCAGAGCTTTCTCTTCTCCCACAGAAACAATCCCAGTTCCCTCAACATTTCTTTCTAAGAGAGGTGCTCCAGCCCTCTGATCATCTTCGTGGCCCTTCTCTGGACCTGCTCCAAAAGCTCCACATCATTCCTGTGCTGGAGCCCCAGGCCTGGACGCAGTGCTGCACATGGGGCCGCACCAGAGCCGAGTCGAGGGGGACAATCACCTCCCTCTCCCTGCTGGTCGCTCCTCTTTGAATGCAGCCCAGGATACAGTTGGCCTTCTGGGCTGCAAGTGCACACTACTGGCTTATGTCCAGCTCTTTGTCCATCAGGATCCCCGAGTCCTCCGCAGGGCTGCTCCCAAGGGCTTCTACGCCCAGTTT
>NW_011208127.1:0-455 GCF_000146605.3 Meleagris gallopavo
CGAGCGCTCGCACGGACGTCGGTCGGACGGACGTCTTTGAGAAGAACGTAAGAAAGGGGCGGTGGGGGGGGGAGGGACGACCACCAGAAAAGTACGTGCGGGTGTTGCAGAAAAAGCGGGCCGGTCGGGCGGAGCGCATCCAGGAGAGGGCGACGTTAGGGCTAGGGCTGGGGCTGGGGCTAGGATAGGCGGGCGAGGTTAGATTAAGCGTTGAAGCGTTGCGTTTAGGCTGGGCGCGGGCACGCGGGCGCGACGGGAAGTTCAGGTGGCCGGCCGCAAATCCACCCGCAACCCCGTCGCGACCCCCTTCTTCCCGACGGAGGGCGCGCCAGGCCGGGCCTACTCACGCGCGCACGCGCACGCGAGCAAGCAAGCGAACAGGTAGACAGACAGACAGACAGACAGATAAGCATATGAATTAAGTAAGCAAATAAACCAAGAGATGGAAAAATACT
>NW_011208128.1:0-975 GCF_000146605.3 Meleagris gallopavo
GTGTCATGATGAGGAATGTATGGAGTGTAATTGGGAGGAACTTGGGAGGAATTTCTCGGAGTCGTGGTCTTTGTGGGTGCATATGTCCCATTTAGGGAAGGAAAGGAGTATTTCTTAGCAGAACTGCCATAGCATTTAGGGAAAATGTCCTATCCTTGGGAGACAAGTGGTATTTGTGGGAGAAGATGTCCTATTCTTGGTTGCAAGTGTCCTATTTGGTCTTGTCATCTAGTCTTTTTTGGGAGAAAACGTGCGGTAGTTTGAAGAAAAACAGGTATGCCTGGGAGAAAATATCATCTTTTTGGAAGAACAGGCCCAATTTCCAAGTGAAATGTGGTATTTCTGGGAGAAAATGACAAGTACGTGGGAGAAAAGTGGACAATTGTGGGAAAGACTGACTTCTCTTGGAGGGCAAGTGTGGTATTTTTGGTGTGAAAACGGGTCCTTTGGGGAGAAAACGGGGTGTAGATGGGAGGAAATGTCCTCTTGAGGAGTGTCTAGCAGTATTTTTGAGAGAAAAGGGAAGGTACTTGTCAGAAAAGTGCTCTTTCTGGGAGAGAGTAGCATAGTTGGTTGGAAAATGCCACCCATTTGTGAGAAAGCTGCTTTGTTTCCGGGAGAAAATAGCATTCTTTGGGGAGAAGATGTCCTCTTTTGGATGGAAAAGTAGTAGTTGTGGGAGAAGCTGTCCAATGTTTGGGCCCAAGGTAGCATTACTGGGAGGTAATGTCATTGTATTGGAGAAGGGTGGTATTTCTTGGGGGAGAATGTGTTCTTTTTGGAAGCCAACGGTGTACTTTGGGGGGAAAAAGCGGCCTTTCTGGGAGAAAGTGTCCTAGTTTGGGGAGAAAGTGTCATAGTGCGGAGTGTAGTGTAGCAGATTAGGGGGGAATTGGGAGGTATTCCTAAGAGAACTGTCATTTCTGGGTGAAAAGGTCTTATGTGGGGGGAAAGGTGAGGAATGTGTGAGAAAGC
>NW_011208129.1:0-893 GCF_000146605.3 Meleagris gallopavo
CTCATCCCCAGCTACTGACCCTGCACTTGGATTTGTGCCCACTGCTCAGCCTGTTGAGGTCTCTGTGGATGGCATCCCGTCCCTCTGCTGTGTCACTGCAGCCCACAGCTTGGTGTCCTTAGGGTGCACTCAACCCCACTGTTGATGTCCCTGATGAAGGGAAACCCAGATGCTTGTACCAACTGGGCGTAGAAGCCCTTGGGAGCAGCCCTGCGGAGGACTCGGGGATCCTGGTGGACAAAGAGCTGGACATAAGCCAGTAGTGTGCACTTGCAGCCCAGAAGGCCAACTGTATCCTGGGCTGCATTCAAAGAGGAGCGACCAGCAGGGAGAGGGAGGTGATTGTCCCCCTCGACTCGGCTGTGGTGTGCGGCCCCATGTGCAGCACTGCGTCCAGGCCTGGGGCTCCAGCACGGGAATGATGTGGAGCTTTTGGAGCAGGTCCAGAGAAGGGCCACGAAGATGATCAGAGGGTGGAGCACCTCTCTTAGAAAGAAATGTTGAGGGAACTGGGATTGTTTGTGTGGGAGAAGAGAAAGCTCTGGAGATAGCTCATGAGAGCCTTCCAAGACTCGAAGGGAGCGCATAAGCAGGAGGGGGCAACGGCTGTTTAGGAGGGTGGATAGCGATAGGACAAGGGGAAATGGTTTTCAAGTGAGACAGGGGAGGTTTAGGTTGGTTATTAGGAGGCAGCTTTTCACGCACAGGGTGGTGGCGCACTGGAATGTGTGCTTTAGAGTCACTTGCAGGATGATCTGCTCCATGATCCGTGACCAGCACAGAGGTGAGACTGACATGCTGGTAGTTCCCCGCGTCACACTTTCTATCCTTCCTAAGAGGTGTGCTGTCTACCTTTTTCTCCTTCAGCAGGGACTTGACCTGACTGCCTCGAC
>NW_011208130.1:0-1351 GCF_000146605.3 Meleagris gallopavo
GGGAATGATGTGGAGCTTTTGGAGCAGGTCCAGAGAAGGGCCACGAAGATGATCAGAGGGCTGGAGCACCTCTCTTAGAAAGAAATGTTGAGGGAACTGGGATTGTTTGTGTGGGAGAAGAGAAAGCTCTGGAGATAGCTCATGACAGCCTTCCAAGACTCGAAGGGAGCGCATAAGCAGGAGGGGGCAACGGCTGTTTAGGAGGGTGGATAGCGATAGGACAAGGGGAAATGGTTTTCAAGTGAGACAGGGGAGGTTTAGGTTGGTTATTAGGAGGCAGCTTTTCACGCACAGGGTGGTGACGCACTGGAATGTGTGCTTGAGAGTCACTTCCAGGATGATCTGCTCCATGATCCGTGACCAGCACAGAGGTGAGACTGACATGCTGGTAGTGCCCGCGTCACACTTTCTATCCTTCCTAAGAGGTGTGCTGTCACCTTTTTTCTCCTCACCAGGGACTTGACCTGACTGCCTCGACTTGTGAAATACCATGGAGAGTGGCTCGGTGACTGCAGCGGTGAATTCCCTCGGAACTCTGGGACTCATCTCGTCAGGACCCAAAGACTCCTGGCTGTTTGGGTCCTCAGGTGGTCCAGAACCTGATCTCCCATGGCAGTGTGGGATGGGAAGGGGTCTGTGGGACTGAGGAAGCAATGGCAGTCCCCACCTCACCAAACCAAAGCAAAGATGAGGGCTGTGCATAATGAGCAGTTCTCAGACAAGATGGAAGCCAAAATGGTGTTGGGTACCTGAGCCTTCTCTGGTGGTAAGCAACATGGTGCACAGAGTGCAGCCATGTGCTCCGAGCAAGGAGCACAGGTTTGTGAAAGAGGCCCGCATGCAGGGCAGTGCCTTCATGACTGTATTGTGTCCAACAGGTGGCAGCAGAGCTGCGGTGCTCCCAAGTGCCGTAACAACTGCCCGGAGAGATGTGTTGGTCTCTGTGGAAACAGCAAGGAACTGGAATGTGCATTTCCCGGCATGCCCCGGAACCTCACTTTGCTGACTGGTCATTGTCTGCCCAGCAGGTAAGGGCGATGCACACCCGCCAGCGTTTACCCATTCCTGAGCCCGGCACAATAGGGTTCCCCCAGAGCTCTGAATTGCGCTTCATGGTGCCCAGAAGGCTGCCTATCCTCTTTGTTCTGTGTCTTGTCTCTGGTCTTGCACTGTTTTCACTATTACATTCTCTTGTCCTCCTCTTTTTGTGTTCCTTGCCCCATTCTCTTGGCCTAATGACCCCTTGGCTTTGTGTTGCCACATTCATGTCGGCATTCAGTTTTGGCGTTCTCTGCCGTATTGTCTGGGCCGTCATCCTTGGCTATTTCCTTCCATGTTCTCTTGGCCCTTG
>NW_011208131.1:0-799 GCF_000146605.3 Meleagris gallopavo
CTGTGGGACTGAGGAAGCAATGGCTGTCCCCACCTCACCAAAGCAAAGATGAGGGCTGTGCATAATGAGCAGTTATCAACAAGATGGAAGCAAAAATGGTGTTGGGTAGCTGAGCCTTCTCTGGTGGTAAGCAACATCGTGCACAGAGTGCAGCCATGTGCTCCGAGCAAGGAGCACAGGTTTGTGCAAGAGGCCCGGATGCAGGGCAGTGCCTTCATGACTGTATTGTGTCCAACAGGTGGCAGCAGAGCTGCGGTGCTCCCAAGTGCCGTAACAACTGCACGGAGAGATGTGTTGGTCTCGGTGGAAACAGCAAGGAACTGGAATCTGCCATTTCCCGGCATGCCCCGGAACCTCACTTTGCTGACTGGTCATTGCTGCCCAGCAGGTAAGGCGATGCACACCCGCCAGCATTTACCCATTCCAGAGCCCGGCACAATAGGGTTCCCCCAGAGCTCTGAATTGCGCTTCATGGTGCCCAGAAGGCTGCCTATCCTCTTTGTTCTGTGTCTTGCTTGTCTCTGGTCTTGCACTGTTTTCACTATTACATTCTCTTGTCCTCCTATTTTTTGTGTTCCTTGCCCCATTCTCTTGGCCTAATGACCCCTGGGCTTGGTGTTGCCACATTCATGTCGGCATTCAGTTTTGGCGTTCCCTGCCGTATTGTCTGGGCCGTCATCCTTGGCATTTCCTTCCATGTTCTCTTGGCCCTTGCCTTTGCCTGGGCATTCCCTTGCCCTCCTGTTTTTTGTGGCAACACCTGGGGCGGGGTGCAGCCCTGCGAGCACAGCTGGGGGCA
>NW_011208132.1:0-515 GCF_000146605.3 Meleagris gallopavo
TGATCTGCTCCATGATCCGTGACCAGCACAGAGGTGAGACTGACATGCTGGTAGTTCCCCGCGTCACACTTTCTATCCTTCCTAAGAGGTGTGCTGTCACCTTTTTTCTCCTCAGCAGGGACTTGACCTGACTGCCTCGACTTGTGAAATACCATGGAGAGTGGCTCGGTGACTGCAGCGGTGAATTCCCTCGGAACTCTGGGACTCATCTCGTCAGGACCCAAGGACTCCTGGATGTTTGGGTCCTCAGGTGGTCCAGAACCTGATCTCCCATGGCAGTGTGGGATGGGAAGGGGTCTGTGGGACTGAGGAAGCAATGGCAGTCCCCACCTCACCAAACCAAAGATGAGGGCTGTGCATAATGAGCAGTTCTCAGACAAGATGGAAGCCAAAAATGGTGTTAGGTACCTGAGCCTTCTCTGGTGGTAAGCAACATGGTGCACAGAGTGCAGCCATGTGCTCCGAGCAAGGAGCACAGGTTTGTGCAAGAGGCCCGGATGCAGGGCAGTGCCTTC
>NW_011208133.1:0-825 GCF_000146605.3 Meleagris gallopavo
TTTCACGCCCAGGGTGGTGACGCACTGGAATGTGTGCTTGAGAGTCACTTCCAGGATGATCTGCTCCATGATCCGTGTCCAGCACAGAGGTGAGACTGACATGCTGGTAGTTCCCCGCGTCACACTTTCTATCCTTCCTAAGAGGTGTGCTGTCACCTTTTTTCTCCTCACCAGGGACTTGACCTGACTGCCTCGACTTGTGAAGTACCATGGAGAGTGGCTCGGTGACTGCAGCGGTGAATTCCCTCGGAACTCTGGGACTCATCTCGTCAGGACCCAAAGACTCGTGGATGTTTGGGTCCTCAGGTGGTCCAGAACCTGATCTCCCATGGCAGTGTGGGATGGGAAGGGGTGTGTGGGACTGAGGAAGCAATGGCAGTCCCCACCTCTCCAAAGCAAAGATGAGGGCTGTGCATAATGAGCAGTTATCAGACAAGATGGAAGCCAAAATGGTGTTGGGTACCTGAGCCTTCTCTGGTGGTAAGCAACATCGTGCACAGAGTGCAGCCATGTGCTCCGAGCAAGGAGCACAGGTTTGTGCAAGAGGCACGGATGCAGGGCAGTGCCTTCATGACTGTATTGTGTCCAACAGGTGGCAGCAGAGCTGCGGTGCTCCCAAGTGCCGTAACAACTGCACGGAGAGATGTGTTGGTCTCGGTGGAAACAGCAAGGAAGTGGAATGTGCATTTCCCGGCATGCCCCGGAACCTCACTTTGCTGACTGGTCATTGTCTGCCCAGCAGGTAAGGCGATGCACAACCGCCAGCGTTTACCCATTCCAGAGCCCCGGGCACCAATAGGGTTCCCCCCAGAGCTCTGAATTGCG
>NW_011208134.1:0-498 GCF_000146605.3 Meleagris gallopavo
AAGGTTGGGGCAGTTTGGTTGTAGTGATCATGAGATGGTGGAGTTCAAGATCCTGAGTGGAAGAAGCAAAGCAATAAGTAGGATTGCTACCCTGGACTTTAGGAGAGCCAACTTCGATCTCTTCCGGGACCTACTTGGAGCTATCCCATGGGCTTGGTGTTAGAAGGTAAGGGGGCCCCTGAGAGCTGGTCAGCATTTAAACAGCTCTTCTTCCAAGCTCAGGATCGGTGCGTCCCTGTGAGCAAGAAATTGGGAAAAGGTGGCAGGAGACCTGTGTGGATGAGCAAGGAGCTCATGCGCAAGCTCAAAGGAAAGAAGAAGGTCCATGAAATGTGGAAAAAGGGTCTGACCACTTGGGAAGAATATAGGAATGTAGTCAGGGCCTGCAGGGATGCAACGAGGAAGGCTAAAGCCCGCCTGGAATTGAATCTGGCTAAAGTGATAAAGGATAATAAAAAAAGGCTTACTTCAAGTATGTTAATAGCAAAAGGAAACTAG
>NW_011208135.1:0-904 GCF_000146605.3 Meleagris gallopavo
AGAAAGGCCGCTTTTCCCCCAAGTACACCGTTGGCTTCCAAAAAGAACACATTCTCCCCAAGAAATACCTCCCTTCTCCAATACAATGACATTACCTCCCAGTAATGCTACCTTGGGCCCAAACATTGGACAGCTTCTCCCACAAGTACTACTTTTCCATCCAAAAGAGGACATCTTCTCCCCAAAGAATGCTATTTTCTCCGGAAACAAAGCAGCTTTCTCACAAATGGGTGGCATTTTCCAACCAACTATGCTACTCTCTCCCAGAAAGAGCACTTTTCTGACAAGTACCTTCCCTTTTCTCTCAAAAATACTGCTAGACACTCCTCAAGAGGACATTTCCTCCCATCTACACCCCGTTTTCTCCCCAAAGGACCCCTTTTCACACCAAAAAATGCCACACTTGCCCTCCAAGAGAAGTCAGTCTTTCCCACAATTGTCCACTTTTCTCCCACGTACTTGTCATTTTCTCCCAGAAATACCACATTTCACTTGGAAATTGGGCCTGTGCTTCCAAAAAGATGGTATTTTCTCCCAGGCATACCTGTTTTCTTCAAACTACCGCACGTTTTCTCCCAAGAAGACTAGATGACAAGACCAAATAGGACACTTGCAACCAAGAATAGGACATCTTCTCCCACAAATACCACTTCTCTCCCAAGGATAGGACATTTTCCCTAAATGTTATGGCAGTTCTGCTAAGAAATACTCCTTTCCTTCCCTAAATGGGACATATGCACCACAAATCCCACGACTCCGAGAAATTCCTCCCAGTTCCTCCCAATTACACTCCATTACATTCCTCATCATGACACTTACTCCCAGACTTTTGGCATTTTACTGCGGAAAGACCATTTCGATCCAGAATATATGCCATTGGCCCTCACAAACACCGATTGCCTCA
>NW_011208136.1:0-433 GCF_000146605.3 Meleagris gallopavo
CAATGGCAGTCCCCACCTCACCAAACCAAAGATGAGGGCTGTGCATAATGAGCAGTTCTCAGACAAGATCGGGAAAGCCCAAAAAATGGTGTTGGGTACCTGAGCCTTCTCTGGTGGTAAGCAACATGGTGCACAGAGTGCAGCCATGTGCTCTGAGCAAGGAGCACAGGTTTGTGCAAGAGGCCCGGATGCAGGGCAGTGCCTTCATGACTGTATTGTGTCCAACAGGTGGCAGCAGAGCTGCGGTGCTCCCAAGTGCCGTAACAACTGCATGGGGAGATGTGTTGGTCTCTGTGGAAACAGCAAGGAAGTGGAATGTGCATTTCCCGGCATGCCCCGGAACCTCACTTTGCTGACTGGTCATTGTCTGCCCAGCAGGTAAGGGCGATGCACACCCGCCAGCGTTTACCCGTTCCAGAGCCCGGCACAATAG
>NW_011208137.1:0-741 GCF_000146605.3 Meleagris gallopavo
TGCAGCACTGCGTCCAGGCCTGGGGCTCCAGCACAGGAATGATGTGGAGCTTTTGGAGCAGGTCCAGAGAAGGGCCACGAAGACGATCAGAGGTCTGGAGCCCCTCTCTTAGAAAGAAATGTTGAGGGAACTGGGATTGTTTCTGTGGGAGAAGAGAAAGCTCTGGAGATAGCTCATGAGAGCCTTCCAAGACTCGAAGGGAACGCATAAGCAGGAGGGGGCAACGGCTGTTTAGGAGGGTGGATAGCGATAGGACAAGGGGAAATGGTTTTCAAGTGAGACAGGGGAGGTTTAGGTTGGTTATTAGGAGGCAGCTTTTCACGCACAGGGTGGTGACGCACTGGAATGTGTGCTTGAGAGTCACTTCCAGGATGATCTGCTCCATGATTCGTGACCAGCACAGAGGTGAGACTGACATGCTGGTAGTTCCCCGCGTCACACTTTCTATCCTTCCTAAGAGGTGTGCTGTCACCTTTTTTCTCCTCACCAGGGACTTGACCTGACTGCCTCGACTTGTGAAATAGCATGGAGAGTGGCTCGGTGACTGCAGCGGTGAATTCCCTCGGAACTCTGGGACTCATCTCGTCAGGACCCAAAGACTCCTGGATGTTTGGGTCCTCAGGTGGTCCAGAACCTGATCTGCCATGGCAGTGTGGGATGGGAAGGGGTCTGTGGGACTGAGGAAGCAATGGCAGTCCCCACCTCACCAAACCAAAGCAAAGATGAGGGCTGTGCATAATG
>NW_011208138.1:0-532 GCF_000146605.3 Meleagris gallopavo
TCAGTGATGCCACTGAAGAGATTCTCCTGGCTGATCAAAGGACACACCAGTCCCATCTAAGCAAGAGAGCAGGAATGGTCATCTAGAAATTGTGCCCGTGGGCTTGGAGAACAGTCCAGGCTCCTGCTCTGCTGTCAGCCACTTACTACAGATTTTACAGGAGAAGAGCACAGTTGATGGAGAGAAAGGGAGGACTGCTTTTCTTAACTGGAGAACAGATGGAAGCGTTGTGTTGAAACGGAACCAGAAGTTTACCTTAAGAGGTTTGGAGCCCACACAATAGCTAAGTTCTTAGCATGCATGTTTGTGATGGAGGAGCTCCCAGCCAGATGAGCCAAGTGTCTCATCAGGTACTCCAGTGTCCTGGAAAACAAGAGAGGCAAGTGTTCAGCACCAAGGAGCACGCCGTGCTGCCATTCACAAAGCAAACCTCAATTCATGCTGGTTCTTGGTATTGCTACTGTCACTGAAGACCAAGTAGATCCAACTTGACTCAGTGCCACGCTGCAGCACCAAGGCCCAGCACAGCACA
>NW_011208139.1:0-497 GCF_000146605.3 Meleagris gallopavo
TGTTTAGGAGGGTGGATAGCGATAGGACAAGGGGAAATGGTTTTCAAGAGAGACAGGGGAGGTTTAGGTTGGTTCTTAGGAGGCAGCTTTCACGCACAGGGTGGTGACGCACTGGAATGTGTGCTTGAGAGTCACTTCCAGGATGATCTGCTCCATGATCCGTAACCAGCACAGAGGTGAGACTGACATGCTGGTAGTTCCCCGCGTCACACTTTCTATCCTTCCTAAGAGGTGTGCTGTTCACCTTTTTTCTCCTCACCAGGGACTTGACCTGACTGCCTCGACTTGTGAAATACCATGGAGAGTGGCTCGGTGACTGCAGCGGTGAATTCCCTCGGAACTCTGGGACTCATCTCGTCAGGACCCAAGGACTCCTGGATGTTTGGGTCCTCAGGTGGTCCAGAACCTGATCTCCCATGGCAGTGTGGGATGGGAAGGGGTGTGTGGGACTGAGGAAGCAATGGCAGTCCCCACCTCACCAAACCAAGCAAAGATGA
>NW_011208140.1:0-632 GCF_000146605.3 Meleagris gallopavo
GACTGACATGCTGGTAGTTCCCCGCGTCACACTTTCTATCCTTCCTAAGAGGTGTGCCGTCACCTTTTTTCTCCTCACCAGGGACTTGACCTGACTGCCTCGACTTGTGAAATACCATGGAGAGTGGCTCGGTGACTGCAGCGGTGAATTCCCTCGGAACTCTGGGACTCATCTCGTCAGGACCCAAGGACTTCTGGATGTTTGGGTCCTCAGGTGGTCCAGAACCTGATCTCCCATGGCAGTGTGGGATGGGAAGGGGTGTGTGGGACTGAGGAAGCAATGGCAGTCCCCACCTCACCAAACCAAAGCAAAGATGAGGGCTGTGCATCATGAGCAGTTCTCAGACAAGATGGAAGCCAAAATGGTGTTGGGTAGCTGAGCCTTCTCTGGTGGTAAGCAACATCGTGCACAGAGTGCAGCCCTGTGCTCCGAGCAAGGAGCACAGGTTTGTGCAAGAGGCCCGGATGCAGGGCAGTGCCTTCATGACTGTATTGTGTCCAACAGGTGGCAGCAGAGCTGCGGTGCTCCCAAGTGCCGTAACAACTGCACGGAGAGATGTGTTGGTCTCTGTGGATACAGCAAGGAAGTGGAATGTGCATTTCCCGGCATGCCCCGGAACTCACTTTGCTGAC
>NW_011208141.1:0-591 GCF_000146605.3 Meleagris gallopavo
TGGGAGAAAATACCATCTTTTTGGAAGCACAGGCCCAATTTCCAAGTGAAATGTGGTGTTTCTGGGAGAAAATGACAAGTACGTGGGAGAAAAGTGGACAATTGTGGGAAAGACTGACTTCTCTTGGAGGGCAAAGTGTGGTATTTTTGGTGTGAAAAGGGGTCCTTTGGGGAGAAAACGGGGTGTAGATGGGAGAAAATGTCCTGTTGAGGAGTGCCTAGCAGTATTTTTGAGAGAAAAAGGGAAGGTACTTGTCAGAAAAGTGCTCTTTCTGGGAGAGAGTAGCATAGTTGGTTGGAAAATGCCACCCATTTGTGAGAAAGCTGCTTTGTTTCCGGGAGAAAATAGCATTCTTTGGGGAGAAGATGTCCTCTTTTGGATGGAAAAGTAGTACTTGTGGGAGAAGCTGTCCAATGTTTGGGCCCAAGGTAGCATTACTGGGAGGTAATGTCATTGTATTGGAGAAGAGTGGTATTTCTTGGGGAGAATGTGTTCTTTTTGGAAGTCCAACGGTGTACTTTGGGGGGAAAAAGCGGACCGTTTCTGGGAGAAAGCGTCCTAGTTGGGGAGAAAGTGTCATAGTGCGGAGTG
>NW_011208142.1:0-448 GCF_000146605.3 Meleagris gallopavo
GCGTTGGTTTTGTTGTTCCATCCCACAAAGGTATTCTGAGAATCTGTTTTTTCTGTTCCTATTATTAGTATTACTGCATTACTAGGATGATGGCTCATTGATGATGTACGTAGATTGCTCTGAAAGGAATGCCTCCTACTTATTTCCATAGAAATGACAACAGATACATAGAGTGAATTCTCAGCTACAAAACTCTGTTTTTTCAACACGGTTACCACCATTAGCTATGCTTTTTTTCCAGTGTTGAACGAGTGCCTGCATGCTGTGCTTGTTTATAAAGAAAAAAACAATCTGGCTGTTTGGGTGGTTTGTCTTTTGCATCGCTGTTGCCACTGCTGAAGCCTCACTGCGCTCACATCCACGTGTTGGTCTTCATAAATGCTCTGTTCAGTGCGGAGGAGTTCAGTGACAGCCCTGTGCTCCGTGTGCACCTCCACGTCAGGTGCTG
>NW_011208143.1:0-522 GCF_000146605.3 Meleagris gallopavo
TGCTCTCTCTGCAGCAGCAGTCCCGATAGACTTGCTATCAGGACTTGCAGACAGGTCCTGCTGCTAGGAGGCCTTTGGTCCTGCTCAAGGGAAGGAGCACTCGGCAAGGGATGCTTGGGGGATGGGGTGGAGTGGGGAAGTGTCCTCCAAGCTTTGCACCTGGGAGGCACAGGTGTTCCTCGGGCAGCCTTGGCCTCCGTCCTCTGCTAGGGCGGAAACCTGCTGGCCCGTGTGGGGACTCATCCATTGCTTTACCTTCTTTCTCCTGCTCCTTAGACATGTCTTCCCTGACTCCCCCTTCTTCAGCCTCAAACCTGGACTTCAGGCCTGCTAACAGCTGGCTGAAGATACCACTGAAAATGAAAGGAAGTGAGGCTGACGGCAGTGTCTCACCCAGACCTGCTGTACACCTGCACTCTGGCTGGGAAACGCCCTCTGATGGCCCCTCAGAGCCCATGCAGACAGCCCACCAGCACAGATTCTAACTGCCACGAGGACAAGGTCATGCCTTGCCCGCGTCCA
>NW_011208144.1:0-454 GCF_000146605.3 Meleagris gallopavo
TTTCACAAGTCGAGGCAGTCAGGTCAAGTCCCTGCTGAGGAGAAAAAAGGTGACGGCACACCTCGTTAGGAAGGATAGAAAGTGTGACGCGGGGAACTACCAGCATGTCAGTCTCACCTCTGTGCTGGTCACGGATCATGGAGCAGATCATCCTGCAAGTGACTCTCAAGCACACATTCCAGTGCGTCACCACCCTGTGCGTGAAAAGCTGCCTCCTAATAACCAACCTAAACCTCCCCTGTCTCACTTGAAAACCATTTCCCCTTGTCCTATCGCTATCCACCCTCCTAAACAGCCGTTGCTCCCTCCTGCTTATGCGCTCCCTTTGAGTCTTGGAAGGCTGTCATGAGCTATCTCCAGAGCTTTCTCTTCTCCCACACAAACAATCCCAGTTCCCTCAACATTTCTTTCTAAGAGAGGGGCTCCAGCCCTCTGATCATCTTCGTGGCCCTTC
>NW_011208145.1:0-744 GCF_000146605.3 Meleagris gallopavo
CAAACTACCGCACGTTTTACTACCCAAAAAGACTAGATGACAAGACCAAATTGGACACTTGCAACCAAGAATAGGACATCTTCTCCCACTAATACCACTTCTCTCCCAAGGATAGGACTTTTTCCCTAAATGCTATGGCAGTTCTGCTAAGAAATACTCCTTTCCTTCCCTAAATGGGACATATGCACCCACAAAGACCACGACTCCGAGAAATTCCTCCCAGTTCCTCCCAATTACACTCCATTACATTCCTCATCATGACACTTACTCCCAGACTTTTGGCATTTTACTGCGGAAAGACCATTTCGATCCAGAATATTTGCCATTTGCCCTCACAAACACCGATTGCCTCACAAAGATGTGGCACATCCCACCAGAAAGACCATTTCTAGCCCCCAAAAGATGGCATTTACTCCCAGAAACACCAGCTTTCTCACACATTCCTCACCTTTTCCCCCCCACATAAGACCTTTTCACCCAGAAATGACAGTTCTCTTAGGAATACCTCCCAATTCCCCCTAATCTGCTACACTACACTCCGCAGTATGACACTTTCTCCCCAGACTAGGACACTTTCTCCCAGAAAGGCCGCTTTTTCCCCCCAAAGTACACCGTTGGCTTCCAAAAAGAACACATTCTCCCCAAGAAATACCACCCTTCTCCAATACAATGACATTACCTCCCAGTAATGCTACCTTGGGCCCAAACATTGGACAGCTTCTCCCACTAATACTACTTTTCCAT
>NW_011208146.1:0-533 GCF_000146605.3 Meleagris gallopavo
AGAAGGAAAAAAGACTTTTCAAGCACTGAACAGATTGCCCAGAGAGAGCACGCAGCCTCCTCCTTGGGAGAGGTTGAGGATGAAAAGGGAAAAGCTCTGAGAAACTTGGTCTCAGGATGCTCGGAGCAGCAGGTTCAGGCACAAATCTCTACAAGTCACCTCCATTCCAAGTGACTGTCTGAGCCCATGAATCCAGCAGCTTCTCAGCTGGAAGCCAGTTCCTTCCAAAAAGAATAGACAACGCTTTCTTTTCAGAGGGAAAGGTTCTGCAGATACAGGCATTTCGTAAGATGCCCAGGAAAATGCTTGTGCTGTAATCATTTGCTTTACTCAGCGATATCAGCAACTTCAGAAATGCAAAGTTCTAACCTATTTGTGTAGAAATACTCAAACCTTCCAGTACCTAACCTGTGCTTAAAGCCTTCAGTGACAGAAACCCCACTGGATGGAGCCAGAGGCATGCATCTCACCCCATACCCTCTGTACAGCCACCATTTGTTTAAAAGGATCACTCCTCCTTGAGGCACAGAACT
>NW_011208147.1:0-674 GCF_000146605.3 Meleagris gallopavo
CCTGACATCCAACCTACATCTTCCCTCCCTCAACTTCAAACCATTTCCCCTTGTCCTGCTGTTCTACCCTTTCACAGAGTTGATTCCCCTCCTGTTTGTAGGCTCCCTTCAGGTATTGAAAGACTGCAGTTAGGTCACCCCACAGCCTCCTCTTCTGCAGGCTGAACAAGCCCAGCTCCCTCGGCCTGCCTTCGTAGGGGAGGTGCTGCAGCCCCCTGATCATCTTTGTGGCTCCTCTGGACCCTCTCCAACAGCTCCCTGTCTGTCTTGTACTGGGGTTCCAGACCTGGACGATGGGACCTCACAGGAGCAGAGCAGAGGGGGACAGTCACCTCCCCGTCCCTGCTGGCCACCCCTCTGCTGATGCAGCCCGGGATCCCATTTGCTTTCCCAGCTGCAGGAGCACACTGCTGGCTCACGTTCAGCTTTTCATCCATCAGGACCCCCAGGTCCTTCTCCGCAGGGCTGCTCTCAAGGACCGCTCCTTCCAGTCTGTACGGATGCCTGGGTTTCCTCCGGCCCAAGTGCAAACCCTGGGAACCCAGTGGAACCTGGGGCCGTAGCAACCCGTCTACCTCGAGAGCCCCATCAGCGTCCTGCAGCTCCTGGAGCCGGGTGACGCTGTCACCCTGCCTGTCCATGACTGTCCCACGCCGTCCCCCCTGCCATGGTGG
>NW_011208148.1:0-692 GCF_000146605.3 Meleagris gallopavo
GCCTGGTGTTCTGTGAGTAAGCCTGGCAGACGGAATAATGGCTCTGGCCTTTTGGGCAAGTGTGTGAGGACAGGTCTTTGGACAGGCTGTCCTTTTGTTGCTTGTTTTTTTTGCAGGGAAATGCCATTTTCTAGTTGTTAGTTGCGATGGTTGTTGGTGGTTGTTTACAAAATATTGGTCATGTAGACAAGCAGTGCTCTCGCACCAAAGAAGTGAGAAATGTCCTGTGCATGCAGTCTTGTCCACGAGCCTTCCACTCAGAGACGTTTAGTGCCTCTAAATGCCTGCAGAAATGGTGGGGGGGAGTAAAATGGGAAGAGATGAGGTGCAGTTTGTGTGCACGCTGTGTACACGGAGCAGGCGTCACCCACTGAGAGCTCGGAGCCCTGCAGAGCGTCGTGGGTTTGTTCCCTTCCTTGTAGCAGCGTGGTGCTTTTGTAGGTGCTGTGTGCACTGTAAGTGACTGTGAGCTGTGCTGAGACAACAGGGGTCCAGAGAGAGCCCCGCTGCAGCCTTTTTGTTTGAGCGGTTTTCTTCCCTCTGGGGATTAAAAGGGACTTGTTTTTACTCACAGGTGCAACTTGCTACTGCTCCAGCCTGTCAAGTGGAGATGATGACTTTCCTCCAACTGGGGCAGGGAGGAAAGCAGCAAAGAAATTTGTCTGCCAGCATGAAGTAGCAGGTCCGGAAGG
>NW_011208149.1:0-568 GCF_000146605.3 Meleagris gallopavo
GGAGCAGGCGTCACCCACTGAGAGCTCGGAGCCCTGCAGAGCGTCGTGGGTTTGTTTCCCTTCCTTGTAGCAGCGTGGTGCTTTTGTAGGTGCTGTGTGCACTGTAAGTGACTGTGAGCTGTGCTGAGACAACAGGGGTCCAGAGAGAGCCCCGCTGCAGCCTTTTTGTTTGGGCGGTTTTCTTCCCTCTGGGGATTGAAAGGGACTTGTTTTTACTCACAGGTGCAACTTGCTACTGCTCCAGCCTGTCAAGTGGAGATGATGACTTTCCTCCAACTGGGGGCAGGGAGGAAAGCAGCAAAGAAATTTGTCTGCCAGCATGAAGTAGCAGGTCCGGAAGGTGGTAACAGGCGTGGCAGGCCAGTTAGCAAGATGTTAGAATCCTAGAATCCCCAAGGTTGGCAAAGACCTACGGGATCATCAGTCCAACCATCCACCTGTCAGCAACAGTTCTCACTAATCCATGTCCCTCAACACAGCGTCTAAACCTTCCCTGAACACCTCCAGGGTGGGCAGTTACAGAGTACAAGAATTTTGGATGCCAACCATCTCCCACCACAGCCATTTC
>NW_011208150.1:0-435 GCF_000146605.3 Meleagris gallopavo
CTTCCAGTTTTCTCCCAAAACTCTCCCTCGGTGGGCAGAAGATGCCCAGTCCTTACTTCAAATGCTCTGTCAGCAGGTGGATGCTTCAAGGTAAACAACTTTGTCACTGTGCTCAGTGAAGAACAGTTGTTCTTTTAGTTACAGTAGGTACTTGGTGATCCGAGCACTGGACAGACATTCTGACTGGACTAAAGCACAACTCAGTGAAACATCTGCTCTGAACATCTCTTAATTGAGTGCAAGAGTAAAACCTGTTGCCTATAAACTCTGACTGGGGACTCAGAGATGCAGAGGGAACCTTTCTAAGGACTGTGTGAACAGAGTCCTGCTTTCATCAGCTTGGCTGTCGTGCTCTTGGCTCTGGGCTTTTTCTGGCTTTGGAGAACACTCTCAGAGTTTTGTACATTACGGGCAAATCTTGAATTATTCCAGCAG
>NW_011208151.1:0-933 GCF_000146605.3 Meleagris gallopavo
AAGATGCCCAGTCCTTACTTCAAATGCTCTGTCAGCAAGTGGATGCTTCAAGGTAAACAACTTTGTCACTGTGCTCAGTGAAGAACAGTTGTTCTTTTAGTTACAGTAGGTACTTGGTGATCCGAGCACTGGACAGACATTCTGACTGGACTAAAGCATAACTCAGTGAAAACATCTGCTCTGAACATCTCTTAATTGAGTGCAAGAGTAAAACCTGTTGCCTATAAACTCTGACTGGGGACTCAGAGATGCAGAGGGAACCTTTCTAAGGACTGTGTGAACAGAGTCCTGCTTTCATCAGCTTGGCTGTCGTGCTCTTGGTTCTGGGCTTTTTCTGGCTTTGGAGAACACTCTCAGAGTTTTGTACATTACGGGCAAATGTTGAATTATTCCAGCAGTTAGCTCGTGATTTTTTTTCTCAGACCTTGAACATGCTTTAAACAGCAAGAGAGTAAGGATCGTTTCTTAGGTTTTCTTCAAATACCGAAGGAATTCCTTCACATTCTCTTACTGGAAACACTGTCTTTAACAGAATGAAACTGAAGAAATGAAATGTTGTAACTCCACTGAGAGCATATCATCTCATGGGAGGCCTGCTAAAAGCTGTGGAACAGACGGTTCAGATGGTTCTCAGAGCACAGAATCTTCAGGAAGCTCCCTTAACAGGTAGGTTGGTGCTGTTCCAAAGAGAGCAACTGCCAAGAACTGTGTTTTGTGCCAAAGCCCAAATCCAGCTATGTGGGAAACACGTGGCCCCCACTCACTGAATGTGCTGCAGGTTTCAAAGCCAGCCGTAATCCTGCACGAGAGAAATCTGGATCTATAGGATTTATATTACATATCTGTCTGTTAAATTTCAAAGACTGAGAGCACTATTCTGGTTGTCTCAGGAGTATGGAACTAAAAGATGACTTCTTGAACAGTAAAAGTTTC
>NW_011208152.1:0-473 GCF_000146605.3 Meleagris gallopavo
CACCCCATGTTGGTGCGCTGCTTGTATGCAGGTAGGTTTGCGATGTGATCCGACTCCCCCATGCTGACCATCCACAGCTAGATCAAGTTGCTCAGAGTCTGAGCCAGGCTCACCTTGAAAGGGCCAGCACATCCACCATGTCTCTGGCAACCTGTGCCGCTGCCTCAGCACCCTCACTGTACAAGACATTTTCCTTAGATTTCACCTCCATTTTCCCCTGTTCTTTCCTTGAGGTATTGAAAGTCTGTTACCAGGTTCCCTTGGAGCCTTCACTTCTCCAGGCTGAACAGCCCAGCTCTCCTTGCTTACAGGAGAGGGGTTCCATCCTTGGGTTCGTGTTTGTGGCTGTACTCTGGATGCACTCGCACAGCTCCATGTCTCCCTGCACTGAGGACTCCACATCTGACGCAGCACTGCAGGTGAGGCCTGACCAGCGCAGAGCAGAGGGATGGGGGATCTCCTCCCTTCGCCCG
>NW_011208153.1:0-477 GCF_000146605.3 Meleagris gallopavo
GTACCTGCCAGTTCTCAGATCATGTGTATCGTCTGACCTGCAACTCTTGTTGCAAGGAGGTTTTCATGGAAAGCAGGTGCAAACTCACGTGTCCAGCTTTTATCACTTCACAGGCAAAATCCCTTCTTCACGAGGAAGCGGTCTCCTAGGTGTTTGGAACTGTGCCTAACATAAAGAAGAAAGAATTCTTTGAATCAAGTGTTTGCATTCAGTGCATGACTTAGAAAACAGAAATGAGCAAAAATCCTACAAACAAACACCAGAACACTCTTTAGTATGTGAAGTAATGGCTTAGCTCCTAAGGAGGCTGTCAGTCTGTACTTCTCCAGACGGGGCTTTGCAGTGACAGCTGGTCTGCTGTCCTCTGCTCAAGTTTGTCAGCTGCTGCACTGAGGCTGCTGGGCATGGGTTTGCATCAGCGTGGCTGCAGGCAGAAGATAAATTAGGGAGGATGACAGCTGAGGATTGTGACAGCCT
>NW_011208154.1:0-623 GCF_000146605.3 Meleagris gallopavo
CAAACAAACACCAGAACACTCTTTAGTATGCGAAGTAATGGCTTAGCTCCTAAGGAGGCTGTCAGTCTGTACTTCTCCAGACGGGGCTTTGCAGTGACAGCTGGTCTGCTGTCCTCTGCTCAAGTTTGTCAGCTGCTGCACTGAGGCTGCTGGGCATGGGTTTGCATCAGCGTGGCTGCAGGCAGAAGATAAATTAGGGAGGATGACAGCTGAGGATTGTGACAGCCTCTGCCCTATGTATTTCAGAGGGGAGAAAGTGGCGTAACATATGTATCAAACTGCAGAAGTGTTATGTGTTTTTCAGAACGTGTCTTTTCTTTCGAACTCCAGAAGTTGAAAATTGTGGGTTTTTCTTTTTCTGTATTTTTTGTCAATGATACTGGACTTGAAAGCATGCATTTGAAGGTGATGAGGTGCTTAATAGGCTTTAGAGCTTTTTAATTTCTGACTTCAACCTGCTCTATTTACTATTCTCTTTCATCTTCTGTTTCAGCATACTGTGTATGTATTGAAAGATACAGTGATGACACAAAACTGGCTCTCTTTGCCAGCCAGCCTCAGAGCTTTGGCACAAGCAGAGCTCTCCTCTCCTTAGTGCTCTCTCGTGCCTACTCCAACCTCAA
>NW_011208155.1:0-457 GCF_000146605.3 Meleagris gallopavo
GAGGGAGATCCTTCCCCAGCAGCAGTCAGCCCTTAAATGAGGTCTGGGAGAGGTGGAGCCAGGCTGCACCCTTCTCACCTCACGCCTCCACCTGTGCTCCCATGGCTCCCATGGTCTTTGCCTCAGGCAATCAATCAGTGCTTCAGGCCGTGACTCAGCAGCTCCCATACACCTTCTTTGCCTCAGTCCTTCATAGTAAGACTAGTTACTCCCTGGGCACACTCGTTACTCCCTTGTGCTGGTAGGAAGGGATGGGGAACAGAATAGGCCCTGCACAATCCACGGTGAGATGGTTTTGGACCTGCTCTGAAAGCTGGACGCTCACAAGTCCATGGGGCCAGATGGACTGCACCCTAGAGTGCAGAGGGAGTTGGCGGACGTGGTTGCCAAGGCCACTCTCCATCATCTTTCGGCAGTCTTGGCTAACGGAATGGCCCGTTGGACTGGCAAACGTGAC
>NW_011208156.1:0-493 GCF_000146605.3 Meleagris gallopavo
ATGGAGCAGATCATCCTGGAAGTGACTCTCAAGCACACATTCCAGTGCGTCACCACCCTGTGCGTGAAAAGCTTCCTCCTAATAACCAACCTAAACCTCCCCCGTCTCACTTGAAAACCATTTCCCCTTGTCCTATCGCTATCCACCCTCCTAAACAGCCGTTGCCCCCTCCTGCTTATGCGCTCCCTTCGAGTCTTAAAAGGCTGTCATGAGCTATCTCCAGAGCTTTCTCTTCTCCCACACAAACATCCCAGTTCCCTCAACATTTCTTTCTAAGAGAGGTGCTCCAGCCCTCTGATCATCTTCGTGGCCCTTCTCTTGGACCTGCTCCAAAAGCTCCACATCATTCCCGTGCTGGAGCCCCAGGCCTGGACGCAGTGCTGCACATGGGGGCCGCACCAGAGCCGAGTCGAGGGGGACAATCACCTCCCTCTCCCTGCTGGTCGCTCCTCTTTGAATGCAAGCCCACGGATACAGTTGGCCTTCTGGGCTG
>NW_011208157.1:0-446 GCF_000146605.3 Meleagris gallopavo
CAATATCCTATTGTTCCTTCTTGAAGGAACAACAGACTTGAAACCAATTGTGCAACCCTTGATTAAAGATGGTTTTCTGGACCCTTGTACATCACTATAAAACACTCCAATTCTACCAGTACAAAAAACAAATGGGACATACCAACTAAAACAGAATTTGAGAAAAGTTAATGAAATAGTAAGAAAGTGCCACTCTGGTTTCTAACACTGATACCCTGTTGAGCAAAATCCCGTTTGAACCTAAATGGTTTAGTGTTGCAGATTTAAATTATGCATGTTGGGCTTGCCCCTTGGACCCAGATAGTAGAGATATTTTTGCATTCAAATGGGAGGACCCAGAATCAGGTCATAAACAACAATACAGATGGACTGTTTGCCTAAGGTATTTACTGAATCATCTAATTTGTTTGGTACACTATATTGGAGAAAATTTTAGAATAGAATTT
>NW_011208158.1:0-625 GCF_000146605.3 Meleagris gallopavo
AAGCAAAATGGTGTTGGGTAGCTGAGCCTTCTCTGGTGGTAAGCAACATGGTGCACAGAGTGCAGCCATGTGCTCCGAGCAAGGAGCACAGGTTTGTGCAAGAGGCCCGGATGCAGGGCAGTGCCTTCATGACTGTATTGTGTCCAACAGGTGGCAGCAGAGCTGCGGTGCTCCCAAGTGCCGTAACAACTGCACGGAGAGATGAGTTGGTCTCTGTGGAAACAGCAAGGAACTGGAATCTGCGTTTCCCGGCATGCCCCGGAACCTCACTTTGCTGACTGGTCATTGTCGCCCAGCAGGTAAGGCGATGCACACCCGCCAGCGTTTACCCATTCCAGAGCCCGGCACAATAGGGTTCCCCCAGAGCTCTGAATTGCGCTTCATGGTGCCCACAGAAGGCTGCCTATCCTCTTTGTTCTGTGTCTTGCTTGTCTCTGGTCTTGCACTGTTTTCACTATTACATTCTCTTGTCCTCCTATTTTTTGTGTTCCTTGCCCCATTCTCTTGGCCATTCCCCTTGGCTTTGTGTTGCCACATTCATGTCGGCATTCAGTTTTGGCGTTCCCTGCCGTATTGTCTGGGCCGTCATCCTTGGCATTTCCTTCCATGTTCTCTTGGCCCTTGC
>NW_011208159.1:0-463 GCF_000146605.3 Meleagris gallopavo
CACCCGTCTTCGGAAGGTGGGTCAGATCTTTTACCACCCCTGAATCGGCAGAGTGGTCTTGACTATAACTTCAGCCGTTTCAGTTATTGGCTCTACTGCCTGCAGTGCTGAATCGGCAGCCAATAACTGCTTTTCAATCATACTGTATCTCTCTTCTGCTCCGTGCCAAACCCGAGACCAGAAACCAATGGGGGTCCAAACAGAACTCGGGCGTTGTTGCCACAGGCCACAACCAAAGCCATCTTGAGTGATGTGAACATCTAACTCGGCTGGGAGGGTAGGATCAAATAGACCCAATGCCTGGGCTTGTTTAACTGCCAGTTTCGCCTGTTGAAAATCGTCCTGTTCTGTTTCCCCCCAGTCCCAAAGCTGCCCCTTTTTTGTGAGTCTAGACAGTGGTCTTAGCAGCTGCACTAGGTGAGGTATAAAAGAATGCCGATAACCCAATACACCTGGAAACTTT
>NW_011208160.1:0-656 GCF_000146605.3 Meleagris gallopavo
CGAGATGAGTCCCAGAGTTCCGAGGGAATTCACCGCTGCAGTCACCGAGCCACTCTCCATGGTATTTCACAAGTCGAGGCAGTCAGGTCAAGTCTCTGGTGAGGAGAAAAAAGGTGACAGCACACCTCTTAGGAAGGATAGAAAGTGTGACGCGGGGAACTACTAGCATGTCAGTCTCACCTCTGTGCTGGTCACGGATCATGGAGCAGATCATCCTGGAAGTGACTCTCAAGCACACAGTCCAGTGCGTCACCACCCTGTGCGTGAAAAGCTGCCTCCTAAGAACCAACCTAAACCTCCCCTGTCTCACTTCAAAACCATTTCCCCTTGTCCTATCGCTATCCACCCTCCTAAACAGCCGTTGCCCCCTCCTGCTTATGCGCTCCCTTTGAGTCTTGGAAGGCTGTCATGAGCTATCTCCAGAGCTTTCTCTTCTCCCACACAAACAATCCCAGTTCCGTCAACATTTCTTTCTAAGAGAGGTGCTCCAACCCTCTGATCATCTTCGTGGCCCTTCTCTGGACCTGCTCCAAAAGCTCCACATCATTCCTGTGCTGGAGCCCCAGGCCTGGACGCAGTGCTGCACATGGGGCCGCGACCAGAGCCGAGTCGAGGGGGACAAGTCACCTCCCTCTCCCTGCTGGTCGCTCCTCTTT
>NW_011208161.1:0-898 GCF_000146605.3 Meleagris gallopavo
GATGAAAGTGTGACACGGGGAACTACCAGCATGTCAGTCTCACCTCTGTGCTGGTCACGGATCATGGAGCAGATCATCCCGGAAGTGACTCTCAAGCACACATTCCAGAGCGTCACCACCCTGTGCGTGAAAAGCTTCCTCCTAATAACCAACCTAAACCTCCCCTGTCTCACTTGAAAACCATTTCCCCTTGTCCTATCGCTATCCACCCTCCTAAACAGCCGTTGCCCCCTCCTGCTTATGCGCTCCCTTTGAGTCTTGGAAGGCTGTCATGAGCTATCTCCAGAGCTTTCTCTTCTCCCACAGAAACAATCCCAGTTCCCTCAACATTTCTTTCTAAGAGAGGTGCTCCAGCCCTCTGATCATCTTCGTGGCCCTTCTCTGGACCTGCTCCAAAAGCTCCACATCATTCCTGTGCTGGAGCCCCAGGCCTGGACGCAGTGCTGCACATGGGGCCGCGACCAGAGCCGAGTCGAGGGGGACAATCACCTCCCTCTCCCTGCTGGTCGCTCCTCTTTGAATGCAGCCCAGGATACAGTTGGCCTTCTGGGCTGCAAGTGCACACTACTGGCTTATGTCCAGCTCTTTGTCCACCAGGATCCCCGAGTCCTCCGCAGGGCTGCTCCCAAGGGCTTCTACGCCCAGTTGTACAAGCATCTGGGTTTCCCCTTCATCAGGGACATCAACAGTGGGGTTGAGTGCACCCTAAGGACACCAAGCTGTGGGCTGCAGTGACACAGCAGAGGGACGGGATGCCATCCACAGAGACCTCAACAGGCTGAGCAGTGGGCACAAATCCAAGTGCAGGGTCAGTAGCTGGGATGAGGGAACAGCCACCACCAAAACATGCTAGGGGATGAAAGGACTGAGCGTAGTCCTGCTCCATAAGGCCTGGGAG
>NW_011208162.1:0-823 GCF_000146605.3 Meleagris gallopavo
GCTGGCCATTGCCAGCAGGTCAAAGAAAGCAAACCTCACAATTTTCTCTGACTCGTTTTATACGCAGGCTTGAAAGGAATCGTGGCCTGCCTATGCCACTTTGCCTCTGGGAACCGTATAAGGGTTGAAGCTTAGATGTGTGAAGACTTGGACAGGAAAGCATCATAAAACCCACCCAACCCCAAGTGCCTGCTGTGGGAGCGCTGCCAGCCAGCAGGCCAGGTTGGAGCAGGGCCCTGTCCAACCCGGCCTGGAGCGCCTGCAGGGATGCGCACCCGCAGCTTCTCTGGGCAGCTGTGCCAGGGCCTCACAGCCCTCTGAGTGAGGAATTCCCTCTCGCAGTTCACCGGATCTCCTCTTTTCTCAGCTCAAAACCTTGTCCTGCCACCATCAGACCGTGGAAAGTCACTCAGAACACACACTAGAAATGCTGGCTGTGCTGTTGACGCGCAGACCCTTTATTAGACTCTGCTGCGATGTCCAAGCACGGGCACGGCACAAAAAGGCCTGAGGGAGGCCATCCTTGCTCCCTGCTGATGGCAGCACCGGGCTCCTCGCCCTGCGCTGCCACAGGAGCCGCCGCCCTCCCGCATGGGTGCCGCGCCCTCAGCCCTCAGTGAGGGGGCGACCGTGATGTCACCGTGATGTCACAGTGGTGGCCATTGTGACCCGCGGGGCCGGGAGCAGAGCAAAGGCTGCCGGGCTGGGGCTGTGCTCATTGCGGCCTGGTGAGGCGCGGAGAGAGGAGGGACTCTCTTGACTCTCTTGTTTCTTGCCGTCAATGCCGATGATGTCTGAACAGAAGGAGGAGGCCCCCAACTCT
>NW_011208163.1:0-798 GCF_000146605.3 Meleagris gallopavo
ATGCTCGGAGGAAAAGAGTGGAGAGCAAAACCCTCTCTAATAAGGCTGTTGGAAGTTCGGGGAGCGACATTTGTTTCGCTCCCAGGGAGAGAGAGCGTGACAGAAAGTGGGGAGCGATCCTTTCTGGCCTGCGGAGAAAAAACCTCCCTACGGAGGTAGTGCAGGAGGCTGAAATTCGCACGTTCTCGGCATCGGAATTGCACTGCTTCGCTCTCATGCGTAGAAAGCGGCACTGCGCTGAACCCGCTCCGGAGAGTTTGCCGACGCTGGTCGAGAATCGCGCTTCTCCCCAAGTGCCGTCTTTCAGCCGTCAGCAGCGCTCTCGTGTTTCTCACTTGCCGAGAACGGGCGACTTGTGCCTGCTGCTTTCTCCGACGCGCGAGCGGTCTCGTGTCCGCACGTCGGAGAGGAGCGGTTTGCACTTCGCCTCGGGTACATGCAGAATGCACTAGGCCTAGCTGTGAATACGACGTCTCTGCCTTCATTTCGAGCGGCAATTCTTTTGGTGTTGTTCTCCATGGCTACGCTTGTGCATGCTCGGAGGAAAAGAGTGGAGAGCAAAAACCCTCTCTAATAAGGCTGTTGGAAGTTCGGGGAGCGACATTTGTTTCGCTCCCAGGGAGAGAGAGCGTGACAGAAAGTGGGGAGCGATCCTTTCTGGCCTGCGGAGAAAAAACCTCCCTACGGAGGTTAGTGCAGGAGGCTGAATTCGCACGTTCTCGGCATCGGAATTGCACTGCTTCGCTCTCATGCGTAGAAAGCGGCACTCGCGCTGAACCCGCTCCGGAGAGTTTGCCG
>NW_011208164.1:0-516 GCF_000146605.3 Meleagris gallopavo
TCTTGCTAGAGATCTCTGCAAACCTGAGGCCTTCCAAGGGTAGGTAGATTCTTTTCTTTGTATCCTTAGCTGCTGTATTTGAGTAAATCCTTAGTTGCTGCTGCCTAGGTTGTTGCTACTTTACTAGCATTTGTGTTTTCTTTCGTTTTCCAGTGTTACGAACTGTCTTGTGCAGGTATTCTCAGAAGCCTATGTAGACTAACTTAAATAGTTCTCTAAACTCTCTTCTGAATATACCTGAACAACTTCTTTTCCAGGGCTTATTACTCCGTATAGGAATGAGACATAAAATACATGTTTTTGCTATTTCATTAGACTTCTTTCCTTTTTGTATCCCTACTCTTCTATACTTTTAGGAATTTACAAATGAGTTCCGTATAGTAAATGGAAATCAATTCTAAGTGTAACATCCATCTTTACGCGGAGAGCTGTGATATTTACAACCTCAGGTGTTTAAAAAATTATCTTTACATGTGTTTGGTTAACTTGAAGACAGTGTTTAAATTTCTCTTCTAA
>NW_011208165.1:0-571 GCF_000146605.3 Meleagris gallopavo
AGATCTCTGCAAACCTGAGGCCTTCCAAGGGTAGGTAGATTTCTTTTCTTTGTATCCTTAGCTGCTGTATTTGAGTAAATCCTTAGTTGCTGCTGCCTAGGTTGTTGCTTACTTTACTAGCTATTTGTGTTTTCTTTCGTTTTCCAGTGTTACGAACTGTCT
The DNA here is from genome assembly GCF_000146605.3 of Meleagris gallopavo. Classification (NCBI taxonomy): domain Eukaryota; kingdom Metazoa; phylum Chordata; class Aves; order Galliformes; family Phasianidae; genus Meleagris; species Meleagris gallopavo. The sequence continues at coordinate 163 of NW_011208165.1, forward strand.
TGTGCAGGTATTCTCAGAAGCCTATGTAGACTAACTTAAATAGTTCTCTAAACTCTCTTCTGAATATACCTGAACAACTTCTTTTCCAGGGCTTATTACTCCGTATAGGAATGAGACATAAAATACATGTTTTTGCTATTTCATTAGACTTCTTTCCTTTTTGTATCCCTACTCTTCTATACTTTTAGGAATTTACAAATGAGTTCCGTATAGTAAATGGAAATCAATTCTAAGTGTAACATCCATCTTTACGCGGAGAGCTGTGATATTTACAACCTCAGGTGTTTAAAAAATTATCTTTACATGTGTTTGGTTAACTTGAAGACAGTGTTTAAATTTCTCTTCTAAATTTTTTTTTAATAACCAGAAACTTCTTATTCATTTTAGACTACAGCTAGGATACAACGAA
>NW_011208166.1:0-473 GCF_000146605.3 Meleagris gallopavo
CCACTTACCCCTTCTTTGAAAGGACGGAGATTATTTCATTCAACAGTCAGTCTGGATTCAGTAGTTGAGTCCTGGTAACATTACAGTGTGCCTAAAAGCAGACAGCTCATTAAAAAAAATAAAATAGAATCATAGAATATATCTTTTTCCCAAAACTGAAGATATTACGGAAACTTTTCATGCTGAAAACTGCAGAACATCTAACCATACAGACAAAGGCTTCAGCTCCCCAGTATGATCATCGTTAAAGACACTGGAATAATAGCAGGAACACTAACCAACAACTTCTGGACAATTAATAGCAAAGCACGTGCAAGTTCTAAACCAGCATAAAATCCAAAGCAGCAGTGATGGGCCAGGGAAGCACAGAGACAGGATGACAGAAGATAGCCATGAACCCATATTTCGAGCATCCTCTGACACTACCCCTCCCACATGGCTGGGAATTGCCTGTGCTGTGCTGCTCTGCTGAG
>NW_011208167.1:0-633 GCF_000146605.3 Meleagris gallopavo
GGACTCGGGGATCCTGGTGGACAAAGAGCTGGACATAAGCCAGTAGTGTGCACTTGCAGCCCAGAAGGCCAACTAGATCCTGGGCTGCATTCAAAGAGGAGCGACCAGCAGGGAGAGGGAGGTGATTGTCCCCCTCGACTCGGCTCTGGTGCGGCCCCATGTGCAGCACTGCGTCCAGGCCTGGGGCTCCAGCACGGGAATGATGTGGAGCTTTTGGAGCAGGTCCAGAGAAGGGCCACGAAGATGATCAGAGGGCTGGAGCACCTCTCTTAGAAAGAAATGTTGAGGGAACTGGGATTGTTTGTGTGGGTGAAGAGAAAGCTCTGGAGATAGCTCATGACAGCCTTCCAAGACTCGAAGGGAGCGCATAAGCAGGAGGGGGCAACGGCTGTTTAGGAGGGTGGATAGCGATAGGACAAGGGGAAATGGTTTTCAAGTGAGACAGGGGAGGTTTAGGTTGGTTCGTAGGAGGCAGCTTTTCACGCACAGGGTGGTGACGCACTGGAATGTGTGCTTGAGAGTCACTTCCAGGATGATCTGCTCCATGATCCGTGACCAGCACAGAGGTGAGACTGACATGCTGGTAGTTCCCCGCGTCACACTTTCTATCCTTCCTAAGAGGTGTGCTGTCAC
>NW_011208168.1:0-511 GCF_000146605.3 Meleagris gallopavo
AATGGTGGGGGATAAATGGGAAGAGATGAGGTGCAGTTTGTGTGCACGCTGTGTACACGGTGCAGGCGTCACCCACTGAGAGCTCGGAGCCCTGCAGAGCGTCGTGGGTTTGTTTTCCTTCCTTGTAGCAGCGTGGTGCTTTTGTAGGTGCTGTGTGCACTGTAAGTGACTGTGAGCTGTGCTGAGACAACAGGGGTCCAGAGAGAGCCCCGCTGCAGCCTTTTTGTTTGGGCGGTTTTCTTCCCTCTGGGGGATTAAAAGGGACTTGTTTTTACTCACAGGTGCAACTTGCTACTGCTCCAGCCTGTCAAGTGGAGATGATGACTTTCCTCCAACTGGGGCAGGGAGGAAAGTAGCAAAGACATTTGTCTGCCAGCATGAAGTAGCAGGTCCGGAAGGTGGTAACAGGCGTGGCAGGCCAGTTAGCAAGATGTTAGAATCCTAGAATCCCAAGGTTGGCAAAGACCTACGGGATCATCAGTCCAACCACCCACCTGTCAGCAACAGTTCT
>NW_011208169.1:0-895 GCF_000146605.3 Meleagris gallopavo
AACTAAAAGATGACTTCTTGAACAGAAGTTGTTTCAGTAACAGCTACCGTGGTAATAGGATGAGAGTAGTTAGTAAAAAGCACCCAGAAAGATTTCCCATGAGTAATTTCAAACAAGTCCTCTTCAGTTGCTATTCAACAATTCTGGAATTCCAAACGCTCAAAGTTACTCAGTAGTACGTCTTGCTGCAAACAGCTTTTCTTTTTTTTCTCAGTCCTGCCGCTTCTCCACCTCTGCAGACGACACCTCTATGGCTCTTCTCCGTAATCCTGTGTTGTTTGGTGTAAGGATGTAACTAATCCTTGTGACGTACAAAGATGCAGGCTTGTTCCTGACCTGAGCTTTGAATTTCAAAGGCAATAGTCTGAGATAGAATTGTGCATGGAAATTGGAACTTGTTACATTGCAACACGGTCTGTAATTTCTGTCCCAGCATTCTGTAACTTGGACTATTTTTTTTTCTGTGGGCAAGGAGAAAGGGCGTCAAGTCCAAATCTGTTTCTAACTACCTAGGAATTAATTAGCTCAGCAATAAGGGCGTTGTGGGGTTAATGTTGCTGCTGTTCTGGAGTAATTCAGTCTTCACGTTTTGCTCAGTTTCTGTCCAAAGCTGAGATGACAACTGTGTCATCAGACGATGCACCATCTGATGATGTTATTACTGCTGATGAGCTAACAGCTACCCCAGAGCAGAGATCTTGCTGGCTTTCTCAAGCTGCCTTCAACATCCTTCTGTGATAAGAATAAGCCTGGATATGTACCTGAAGAGGATGATGGTAAGGAGAGTCCCAGCTGATTTTTGTGTTGCTTTTTTTGTGGAGAAAGGGTATCATGCCATCAGAACCAACGGACGCCGATATAGTTCAGACTGATGGGCAGTGATACTCCTGCCATC
>NW_011208170.1:0-439 GCF_000146605.3 Meleagris gallopavo
TTTGCCATTGCAGGGGTGTAGCTGTACAAAACAAAGGAGAAGCAGAAGAATCATTTAATATGTCTCAAAGCCAGTGCTGAACAATTGCGAAGGAATAAAAGCACTTCATGGAAGTACTCCACTGGCATTCACGGGACTGAGAAAACAGCCCAGGATGAAGTCAGCTGAGAGCTGAGAACACCCAAATCCAACAGTGGTACCTTCACAGGTCCCTTCCCACTCTCAGCATTCTACACTTCTGTCATCTCTAGGCCAAATGTTTGTGTGTTTTAACTACCAAGAATGAGTGCTACAGTTACACACACTCTCTCTCCCACTTGTCTGTGACTGTATTATAGCTCACCTGTTGTACTCACAGTTTTACAGGGGCAGACAACCCTCACATCGGCCTCTAAGTGCTACATCATCACTACTGCTTCATATTCGTCAGAGAGCTCTA
>NW_011208171.1:0-615 GCF_000146605.3 Meleagris gallopavo
TGTACAAAACAAAGGAGAAGCAGAAGAATCATTTAATATGTCTCAAAGCCAGTGCTGAACAATTGCGAAGGAATAAAAGCACTTCATGGAAGTACTCCACTGGCATTCACGGGACTGAGAAAACAGCCCAGGATGAAGTCAGCTGAGAGCTGAGAACACCCAAATCCAACAGTGGTACCTTCACAGGTCCCTTCCCACTCTCAGCATTCTACACTTCTGTCATCTCTAGGCCAAATGTTTGTGTGTTTTAACTACCAAGAATGAGTGCTACAGTTACACACACTCTCTCTCCCACTTGTCTGTGACTGTATTATAGCTCACCTGTTGTACTCACAGTTTTACAGGGGCAGACAACCCTCACATCGGCCTCTAAGTGCTACATCATCACTACTGCTTCATATTCGTCAGAGAGCTCTATGGGAGCTCATTTAACTCCTTTAACACTGTTTTGCATCGTGTGGACAAGTTTCAATGCACATATTCATTTACTGTTCCCTACGCTTTTTCTAAAACTATCGTACTTTACAGATGGGACAGAGAAAGCAAACTAAACTATTTGCTTTAAGGGCCATGGAACTGACTATTTACAAGGTGAAACCATTCTGTTTTCCACTT
>NW_011208172.1:0-536 GCF_000146605.3 Meleagris gallopavo
GGGTTTCAGCCTCCTCCTACCTGGCAGGTAATCCTTGTTAGCCGTGAGGTTACGGATGCCCGCAAGGTTCCTGGCCCGGTGAAACACAGGCCACTGGAAAATCACGGTCCCATCCTCAGCCTCGACCCGCTCGGAGGCAATGCTGAAGGCACCGAAGGGGGGAATTCGGACTCCCTGCACGTGGAAGAGAAGGGAAGGGCTGAAGTGTTAAGGCTGGAGGAAGAGCTGAAGCTTGCCCCGTCCACGGACGGTGCTTCGGGTCCTGCCGTGCCCTCTGCCACTGCTCAGAAGTGGGAGAGCTTTGGGAAGGAGCTGCCCGGTGCTCTCCCTCCGTCTGCCCTCCAGAAACGCGGCCCAGCAGTCAGGGCAGAAGCAGCCTCCTGGAATCCAGAGGCTTGCAGAGCTTGCGATCAGCCCCACATCCGTGGTGCAGTCATAGCATGCATGCGGGAGGCCCACTGGTACCTGACAGGCATTGTGGGGGTGAATACCCTGCTTTCTGTGGAGGGGAAGAGTCCTTGCGTCCCGCGGCCCAA
>NW_011208173.1:0-747 GCF_000146605.3 Meleagris gallopavo
GCTCGGAGGCAATGCTGAAGGCACCGAAGGTGGGGAATTCGGACTCCCTGCACGTGGAAGAGAAGGGAAGGGCTGAAGTGTTAAGGCTGGAGGAAGAGCTGAAGCTTGCCCCGTCCACGGACGGTGCTTCGGGTCCTGCCGTGCCCTCTGCCACTGCTCAGAAGTGGGAGAGCTTTGGGAAGGAGCTGCCCGGTGCTCTCCCTCCGTCTGCCCTCCAGAAACGCGGCCCAGCAGTCAGGGCAGAAGCAGCCTCCTGGAATCCAGAGGCTTGCAGAGCTTGCGATCAGCCCCACATCCGTGGTGCAGTCATAGCATGCATGCGGGAGGCCCACTGGTACCTGACAGGCATTGTGGGGGTGAATACCCTGCTTTCTGTGGAGGGGAAGAGTCCTTGCGTCCCGCGGCCCAAGGCGAGGGGACTCCCCAGCCCTCCAAGCAGACAAGTGGCAAGAAGCGCCGACCCACCTTGCGCAGCAGGAGCTGCTCTTGGACGTAGGCGGCCACCGCATCCCCAGACAGCAACTCGCTCTGCAGGGCAAAGGAAAAGCAGGTCACACTCTGCTTCTGCCGCTGCTCCCACTGGCTCAGGGCAGGAGGGAGGCGGCAGATGGAAAATGTCGTCGCTGTCCCCAGCCCCCACACCGGAGGCAGGCCCCTGAGATGGTCCCCCGTGCTGGGTCTGGCCCGCTCGGTGCCAGGACCTGGCTGGCAGCTCTGCTCCCGTGCCGCTGCGGACCCGCGTACCTT
>NW_011208174.1:0-551 GCF_000146605.3 Meleagris gallopavo
GGGCGGGGTGCAGCCCTGCGAGCACAGCTGGGGGCAGTTTGGCTGTGGATGGGGCAGAGCCAGGCTCACCCTCCCTGATCCCATTTAAGGGCTGGGAAGAGTAGGGGCAGCATGTGAACCTGGGGAGTGCTTCCTTTGGAGTATGCCTTGTTCTTTGGTGATGGAGTGAGTGATTTTTTTTTTGTTTTTTTTCTCCTCCATTGTGGAGCTGCTCTCTCTCTTTTTTAGCAGGGAACCCTGAGCGTACTTAAGGGCTGGTAGGTATTTGGACCTGGAAGCTGCTTCCTTCACTTGAGAGTGTGGGGGAGTATTGGTCCTTGGAATGGGGTAAGTGGTTTCTTTTTTTCTTTCAGGGCTGTGATCTTCTGTTTTTTGGGGGATCCCAAGTGCGCTGAAGGGCTGGTAGGTGTAAGAGCAGCATCTGAATCTGGAGACTGCTTCCTTTGGGGTGTGGGGTGAGCCCTTAGAATGGGGTGAGTGATTCCTGCTTGATTTCAGATCTGTGAGCTCTGCTTTTCTGGAGGATCTCAAGCTGGATGGCTGTAATTAAT
>NW_011208175.1:0-631 GCF_000146605.3 Meleagris gallopavo
CTTTTCAGAGCTGTGAGCTCTGCTTTTCTGGAGGATCTCAAGCTGGATGGCTGTAATGAATAGGGCTATGTGCTAATTGCATCCATGCGGTGGGTGTTTTTTAAGGGCATTGTGTGCATCCTCGTTGTGTTTTAAATGATGTTCTGCGTCTCTTCTGATTTCATTTTGCAGCCTGATGGAGTTGAAGGATTGCCTGGGCTCCTCCCGTCAGTGGTGTGAGATGTGTCCAGCAGGTAATGACCATCATGCACCCCATGTTGGTGCGCTGCTTGTATGCAGATGGGTTTGCGATGTGATCCGACTGCCCCATGCTGACCATGCACAGCTAGATCAAGTTGCTCAGAGTCTGAGCCAGGCTCACCTTGAAAGGGCCAGCACATCCACCATGTCTCTGGCAACCTGTGCCACTGCCTCAGCACCCTCACTGTACAAGACATTTTCCTTAGATTTCACCGCCATTTTCCCTTGTTCTTTCCTTGAGGTATTGAAAGGCTGTTATCAGGTTCCCTTGGAGCCTTCACTTCTCCAGGAGGCTGAACAGCCAGCTCTCCTTGCTTACAGGAGAGGGGTTCCGTATCCTTGGGTTCGTGTTTGTGGCTGTACTCTGGATGCACTCGCACAGCTCCATGTC
>NW_011208176.1:0-774 GCF_000146605.3 Meleagris gallopavo
GGGCTGGTAGGTATTTGGACCTGGAAGCTGCTTCCTTCACTTGAGAGTGTGGAGGAGTATTGGTCCTTGGAATGGGGTAAGTGGTTTCTTTTTTCTTTCAGGGCTGTGATCTTCTCTTTTTGGGGGGTAGTCCCAAGTGCGCTGAAGGGCTGCTAGGTGTAAGAGCAGCATCTGAATCTGGAGACTGCTTCCTTTGGGGTGTGGGGTGAGCCCTTAGAATGGGGTGAGTGATTCCTGCTTGATTTCAGAGCTGTGAGCTCTGCTTTTCTTGGAGGGATCTCAAGCTGGATGGCTGTAATTAATAGGGCTATGTGCTAATTGCATCCATGCGGTGGGTGTTTTTTAAGGGTCGATTGTGTGCATCCTTGTTGTGTTGTAAATGATGTTCTGCGTCTCTTCTGATTTCATTTTGCAGCCTGATGGAGTTGAAGGATTGCCTGGGCTCCTCCAGTCAGTGGTGTGAGATGTGTCCAGCAGGTAATGAACATCATGCACCCCATGTTGGTTGCGCTGCTTGTATGCAGGTAGGTTTGCGATGTGATCCGACTCCCCCATGCTGACCATCCACAGCTAGATCAAGTTGCTCAGAGTCTGAGCCAGGCTCACCTTGAAAGGGCCAGCACATCCACCATGTCTCTGGCAACCTGTGCCACTGCCTCAGCACCCTCACTGTACAAGACATTTTCCTTAGATTTCACCTCCATTTTCCCTTGTTCTTTCCTTTAGGTATTGAAAGGCTGTTAGCTGGTTCCCTTGGAGCCTTCACTTCTCCAG
>NW_011208177.1:0-541 GCF_000146605.3 Meleagris gallopavo
TTCCTGCTTTCTTTCAGAGCTGTGAGCTCTGCTTTTCTGGAGGATCTCAAGCTGGATGGCTGGAATTAATAGGGCTATGTGCTAATTGCATCCATGCGGTGGGTGTTTTTTAAGGGCATTGTGTGCATCCTTGTTGTGTTTTAATGATGTTCTGCGTCTCTTCTGATTTCATTTTGCAGCCTGATGGAGTTGAAGGGTTTCCTGGGCTCCTCCAGTCAGTGGTGTGAGATCTGTACAGCAGGTAATGAACATCATGCACCCCATGTTGGTGCGCTGCTTGTATGCAGGTAGGTTTGCGATGTGATCCGACTCCCGCATGCTGACCATCCACAGCTAGATCAAGTTGCTCAGAGTCTGAGCCAGGCTCACCTTGAAAGGGCCAGCACATCCACCATGTCTCTGGCAACCTGTGCCACTGCCTCAGCACCCTCACTGTACAAGACATTTTCCTTAGATTTCACCTCCATTTTCCCTTGTTCTTTCCTTTAGGTATTGAAAGGCTGTTACCAGGTTCCCTTGGAGCCTTCACTTCTCCAGGAGG
>NW_011208178.1:0-784 GCF_000146605.3 Meleagris gallopavo
TTGCAGCAAGGAACAAGATCACGCAAAGAAAGCAGCTGGAAAGACAAAGAATACACAAATAGGAAACAAAGACAATGCAAAGCAAACAAAAAAGCCTCACTACAGAAAAAAATAAAAATAAAAAAAAGAACAAAACAAAACAAGGAATGAAAACGAAGCAAAGCAAAGCGAGGATGAGAAATACAAGAGGAAAGCCAATGAATTCAATACACTAGCATGGCAAAGCAAAGAATCCTAGCAAAGTAAAGAGAGAACAAAGCTCACCAGTGCTTAACAATGGAAAGAAAGAACCAAAATTTAACAGCACGTGCAAGGCCCCCGATACCAACAATAACCAAAGAGCAAACCAAAGCCAAGAAAAACCAGCAAAAAGAAAAGAAAGCGTAAGTAATAAAAAGCCAAAGGAGAGCAAAAGCAAAAATCACTTGAAATCCTCACAAACAGAGGGGAATACGCTCAAGGAAAGGAAAAAGCAAGTTCCAAGAATAGAAACAAAAGGGAAAATAAAACAACCCTGGAAAAAAACCCAATGCATTGCAATGCAGAAGGAGCAGGAAACCAAGGCAGAAACCACAGAAAAACAACAATGGAAAACAAACCGAGGAAACCAACATCAACCCATGCAGCAGCAGCAGCCTCTGCAGCAACATGAAAATGCAAAAAAATACAAGGTCATGGCACAGCACAGATGACCACCGAGTGTGCAGGAGGCCAAAATCTTGGCATCCGTGCCCGGGAGGAGGAAAGGGTAGCTACTGGGCATGCTGCTGCCTCCACCACACAT
>NW_011208179.1:0-513 GCF_000146605.3 Meleagris gallopavo
CTGCTGAGAATCAAGCTGAATGTTGATGCTCCTTGGAGCTGGGACTGAACCATAACCCCCCAAAATGGGAGCCCAGCTGAAATGCTGTGCAAAATGCATTAATAGGAGCTTTGCCATTCACTTCAGGAGAGAGATTCTAGCAGCAGCAGCTTTAGTTTTCCCTTTCAGCAACTGTACTGCTCTGAAGCAAAAACAAGAGTAGTCTGCTGCTTTGTCTTAAACTTGTTGTGTGAACAGCTAAGGTCTGAAACTACCCTGATGTGATCAGACATCAGAAGGTTGCACATCAAGGGGAAACTATTCCAGACATGCAGAAATGTTTAGAACGCCAAGCTTTCTTTGTCCTGACAAGTTTTCTGAAGAGACCTACATACTCTTGTTTTCCAGTGGAATTATGAGCAGATGTCAGCAAGCTATCTCTTGCTTCAATCCAGGAAGGTTCGTGGCAAGCGCATCCACTTAAGGATTCCATCCCAAACAGGACAGGCCAGTGCAACACAGTCAGCAAGCCTG
>NW_011208180.1:0-449 GCF_000146605.3 Meleagris gallopavo
GCAGTCTTCAGATTCAGATGCTGCTCTTACACCTAGCAGCCCTTCAGCGCACTTGCGATCCCCCAAAAAGACAAGATCACAGCCCTGAAAGAAAAAAGAAACCACTTACCCCATTCCAAGGACCAATACTCCCCCACACTCTCAAGTGAAGGAAGCAGCTTCCAGGTCCAAATACCTACCAGCCCTTAAGTACGCTCAGGGTTCCCTGCTAAAAAACAGAGAGAGCAGCTCCACAATGGAGGAGAAAAAATAAAAAGAAAAAAATTACTCACTCCATCACCAAAGAACAAGGCATACTCCAAAGGAAGCACTCCCCAGGTTCAGATGCTGCCCCTACTCTTCCCAGCCCTTAAATGGGATCAGGGAGGGGTGGAGCCTGGCTCTGCCCCACTCCACAGCCAAACTGCCCCCAGCTGTGCTCGCAGGGCTGCACCCCGCCCCAGCTGCGG
>NW_011208181.1:0-962 GCF_000146605.3 Meleagris gallopavo
CAAGGCATACTCCAAAGGAAGCACTCCCCAGGTTCAGATGCTGCCACTACTCTTCCCAGCCCTTAAATGGGATCAGGGAGGGGTGGAGCCTGGCTCTGCCCCACTCCACAGCCAAACTGCCCCCAGCTGTGCTCGCAGGGCTGCACCCCGCCCCAGCTGCGGGTTCCACAAAAACAGGAGGGCAAGGGAATGCCCAGGCAAAGGCAAGGGCCAAGAGAACATGGAAGGAAATGCCAAGGATGACGGCCCAGACAATACGGCAGGGAACGCCAAAACTGAATGCCGACATGAACGTGGCAACACAAAGCCAAGGGGTCATTAGGCCAACAGAATGGGGCAAGGAACACAAAAATAGGAGGACAAGAGAATGTAATAGTGAAAACAGTGCAAGACCAGAGACAAGCAAGACACAGAACAAAGAGGATAGGCAGCCTTCTGGGCACCATGAAGCGCAATTCAGAGCTCTGGGGGAACCCTATTGTGTCGGGCTCTGGAATGGGTAAACGCTGGCGGGTGTGCATCGCCCTTACCTGCTGGGCAGACAATGACCAGTCAGCAAAGTGAGGTTCCGGGGCATGCCGGGAAATGCACATTCCACTTCCTTGCTGTTTCCACAGAGACCAACACATCTCTCCGTGCAGTTGTTACGGCACTTGGGAGCACCGCAGCTCTGCTGCCACCTGTTGGACACAATACAGTCATGAAGGCACTGCCCTGCATCCGTGCCTCTTGCACAAACCTGTGCTCCTTGCTCGGAGCACATGGCTGCACTCTGTGCACGATGTTGCTTACCACCAGAGAAGGCTCAGGTACCCAACACCATTTTGGCTTCCATCCTGTCTGAGAACTGCTCATTATGCACAGCCCTCATCTTTGCTTCGGTTGGTGAGGTGGACTGCCATTGCTTCCTCAGTCCCACACCACCCCTTCCCACTCCCACACTGCCATGGGAGATCAGGTTT
>NW_011208182.1:0-466 GCF_000146605.3 Meleagris gallopavo
GTTCGTGTTTGTGGCTGTACTCTGGATGCACTCGCACAGCTCCATGTCTCCCTGCACTGAGGACTCCACATCTGGACGCAGCACTGCAGGTGAGGCCTGACCAGCGCAGAGCAGAGGGATGGGGATCTCCTCCCTTCGCCCGCTGACTGCGCATCTTTGGATGCAGCCCAGGATACGGTTGGCTTTCTGGGCTGGAAGGGCCCACTGCTGGCTTGTGTCCAGCTCCCACCCACCAGTACTCCCAGGCCTTATGGAGCAGGACTACGCTCAGTCCTTTCATCCCCTAGCATGTTTTGGTGGTGGGTGTTCCCTCATCCCAGCTACTGACCCTGCACTTGGATTTGTGCCCACTGCTCAGCCTGTTGAGGTCTCTGTGGATGGCATCCCGTCCCTCTGCTGTGTCACTGCACCCCACAGCTTGGTGTCCTTAGGGTGCACTCAACCCCACTCGTTGATGTCCCTGATG
>NW_011208183.1:0-549 GCF_000146605.3 Meleagris gallopavo
CGAAGGACGCAATGGGGCTGTTGGGATTTCTAATTTACCTAGCCTTTCCTTCATTCCCCGTAGTTCCTCCTGAGGAAAAGTTTTTTCTTGAGGCAAACTGTGGGTGACAGTATCGCTGGCGTGCTTACACGTTAACAGTTCCTCAAAAGCCATTTGCAACGAAGCCGAATTACGTTTCTCTCTTTCTAATTGTTCCTCAAGGTTGATTCTACAGAGTTGGTACCAATTCTTGTGTTACTTTAACTGATTCCTGCAGTGCTTGTATAGTTTGGGTTTCCGCCAAATGCTTTTCATCTCGGAACTCCACAGCAGCTTTTCTAACACTGCCCGGCTTCTCTGAACCACGCTGCATCCACGGTGGTGACTCTCTCCCTCTTGCTTCCCATAGAGACTCCTTGCTTCTTCTTTCCTAGGTTTCCTATCGCCCTCCTTCCTCCCCCTTTCCCTAATTCATAACTAGTGTCCGTCCTCCCCTTCCCACCTCCCTGACTAAGATCTGTGATAAACTGGTCGACCAACGTTTGAACCGTTGTCCCCGTAAGCCCCGGG
>NW_011208184.1:0-758 GCF_000146605.3 Meleagris gallopavo
AGGATTCTATTTTATTTTTTTTTTAATGAGCTGTCTGCTTTTAGGCACACTGTAATGTTCCCAGGACTCAACTACTGAATCCAGACCGACTGTTGAATGAAATAATCTCCGTCCTTTCAAAGAAGGGGTAAGTGGAAAACAGAATGGTTTCACCTTGTAAATAGTCAGTTCCATGGCCCTTAAAGCAAATATTTTAATTTGCTTTCTCTGCCCATCTGTAAAGTACGATAGTTTTAGAAAAAGCGTAGGGAACAGTAAATGAATATGTGCATTGAAAATTGTCCACACGATGCAAAACAGTGTTAAAGGAGTTAAATGAGCTCCCATAGAGCTGTCTGATGAATATGGAGCAGTAGTGATGATGTAGCACTTAGAGGCCGATGTGAGGGTTGTCTGCCCCTGTAAAACTGTGAGTACAAAAGGTGAGCTATAATACAGTCACAGACAAGTGGGAGAGAGACTGTGTGTAACTGTAGCACTCATTCTTGGTAGTTAAAACACACAAACATTTGGCCTAGAGATCACAGAAGTGTAGAATCCTCAGAGTCAATAGGGACCTGTGAAGGTACCACTGTTGGATTTGGGTGTTCTCAGCTCTCAGCTGACTTCATCCTGGGCTGTTTTCTCAGTCCCGTGAATGCCAGTGGAGTACTTCCATGAAGTGCTTTTATTCCTTCGCAATTGTTCAGCGCTGGCTTTGAGACATATTAAATGATTCTTCTGCTTCTCCTTTGTTTTGTACAGCTACACCCTGCAAT
>NW_011208185.1:0-454 GCF_000146605.3 Meleagris gallopavo
GCGCAATCCACTACTCCAAGTGGCATCAGTAGCATGATGGGTGGAGGGACCCTTTCCCTTCGAACATCCAGTTCAGCACTGGCAGTCGAGGTGCCAGAAGGAGCTGTGTTTCTGTACCGATACTTCGGAAGCAGCCCGAACCCCCCTCCATACGCGGCTAAGATCTCCTTCTCAGTTGGAGTGTAGCACTCTTCAGACCCTCTGTGTGCCCGACTCCAGAATCCCAGGGGTCGGCCTCGGGTCTCTCCTGAGGCTCTCTGCCACAAACTCCAAGTGGGACCTTTCTCTCCAGCAGCAGTGTAGAGGATGTTCTTCGCATCCTGTTCCATCCGTACTGGCCCCAGGGCCACGGCACGGGCTATCTCTTGTTTAATCTGCTCAAAAGCCTGCTGCTGCTCAGGACCCCACATAAAATCATTCTTCTTCCGTGCCCCCTGATAAAGGGGGCTTACAA
>NW_011208186.1:0-951 GCF_000146605.3 Meleagris gallopavo
TGGCATCAGTAGCATGATGGGTGGAGGGACCCTTTCCCTTGAACATCCAGTTCAGCACTGGCAGTCGAGGTGCCAGAAGGAGCTGTGTTTCTGCACCGATTACTTCGGAAGCAGCCGAACCCCCTCCATACGCGGCTAAGATCTCCTTCTCAGTTGGAGTGTAGCACTCTTCAGACCCTCTGTATGCCCGACTCCAGAATCCCAGGGGTCGGCCTCGGGTCTCTCCTGAGGCTCTCTGCCACAAACTCCAAGTGGGACCTTTCTCTCCAGCAGCAGTGTAGAGGATGTTCTTCGCATCCTGTTCCATCCGTACTGGCCCCAGGGCCACGGCACGGGCTATCTCTTGTTTAATCTGCTCAAAAGCCTGCTGCTGCTCAGGACCCCACATAAAATCATTCTTCTTCTGTGCCCCCTGATAAAGGGGGCTTACAATGAGGCTGTAGTTTGGAACATGCATTCTCCAAAAACCCACTACACCCAGGAACGATTGTGTCTCTTTCTTATTAGTGGGTGGAGACATGGCGCTGATTTTGTTGATCACATCTGTTGGGATGTGACGACGGCCATCTTGCCACTTTATACCTAGGAACTGAATTTCCTGGGCAGGCCCTTTCACTTTGCTTTGCTTAATAGCGAAACCAGCACGCAGAAGGATCTGGATTATTTGCTCTCCTTTCTCAAAAACTTCCTTTGCTGTGTTGCCCCACACGATGATGTCATCAATATACTGTAAGTGCTCAGGAGCACCTCCCTGTTCCAGTGCAGCTTGGATCAACCCATGGCAAATGGTTGGGCTATGTTTCCACCCCTGGGGCAAACGATTCCAGGTATACTGAATGCCCCTCCAGGTGAAAGCAAACTGTGGCCTAGATTCTTTGGACAAGGATAGGAGAAAAGGCATTAGCAATATCAGTGGTGGCGTACCATTTGGCTGCCTTTGACTCCATTCAT
>NW_011208187.1:0-378 GCF_000146605.3 Meleagris gallopavo
TGGCACCAAATGTCATCTTTCATGGAGAAATGTGGCGTTTCTGGGAGAAAACGTGATATTTCTGGGGGAGAATACTGCAGTTTCTGGGAGGAAATGTCATATTTTGGGGGGGGAAATCTCCAATTTCTAGGAGAAAATGTCATATTTTTGGTGGGAAAACTGGTATTTCTGCGAGACAATGTCCTATTTCCGGGAGAAAACTGGGTTTTCTGGTAGAAAACGTTGAGATTTGGTGAGAAAACTGGTATATCTGGCACAAAATATCCTATTTCTGGGAGAAAGCTGATATTTCTGAGAGACATTGCCATATTTTTGGGAAGAAAACGGATATTTCTGGGAGAAAAGGTCATATTTTGAGGAAGAAAACTGGTATATCCG
>NW_011208188.1:0-388 GCF_000146605.3 Meleagris gallopavo
AAACGTGATATTTCTGGGGAGAATACTGCAGTTTCTGGGAGGAAATGTCATATTTTGGGGGGGGAAATCTCCAATTTCTAGGAGAAAATGTCATATTTTTGGTTGGGAAAACTGGTATTTCTGTGAGACAATGTCCTATTTCCGGGAGAAAACTGGGTTTTCTGGTAGAAAACGTTGAGATTTGGTGAGAAAACTGGTATATCTGGCACAAAATATCCGATTTCTGGGAGAAAGCTGATATTTCTGAGAGACATTGCCATATTTTTGGGAAGAAAACGGATATTTCTGGGAGAAAAGGTCATATTTGGAGGAAGAAAACTGGTATATCCGGGAGAAAAAGTCATGTTTCTGGGCAGAGAACTGGTATTTCTGGGAGAAAATGCCGTAT
>NW_011208189.1:0-651 GCF_000146605.3 Meleagris gallopavo
TGGATGGTCAGCATGGGGCAGTCGGATCACATCGCAAACCTACCTGCATACAAGCAGCGCACCAACATGGGGTGCATGATGTTCATTACCTGCTGGACAGATCTCACACCACTGACTGGAGGAGCCCAGGCAATCCTTCAACTCCATCAGGCTGCAAAATGAAATCAGAAGAGACGCAGAACATCATTTAAAACACAACAAGGATGCACACAATGCCCTTAAAAAACACCCACCGCATGGATGCAATTAGCACATAGCCCTATTAATTACAGCCATCCAGCTTGAGATCCTCCAGAAAAGCAGAGCTCACAGCTCTGAAAGAAAGCAGGAATCACTCACCCCATTCTAAGGGCTCACCCCACACCCCAAAGGAAGCAGTCTCCAGATTCAGATGCTGCTCTTACACCTAGCAGCCCTTCAGCGCACTTGCGATCCCCCCAAAAAGAGAAGATCACAGCCCTGCAAGAAAAAAAGAAACCACTTACCCCATTCCAAGGACCAATATTCCTCCACACTCTCAAGTGAAGGAAGCAGCTTCCAGGTCCAAATACCTACCAGCCCTTAAGTACGCTCAGGGTTCCCTGCTAAGAACGAGAGAGACCAGCTCCACCATGGAGGAGAGAAAAAAAAAAAAAAAAAATCACTCACTCC
>NW_011208190.1:0-909 GCF_000146605.3 Meleagris gallopavo
CCCCAGAACTGGACACAGCACTCTAGATGAGGCCTTACCAGGGCAGAGCAGAGGGGGAGGACTCACCTCCTCGACCTGCTGGACACGCTCTTCTTAATGCACCCCAGAATGCCATTGGCCTTTTTGGCCACGAGGGCACACTGCTGGCTCATGGCCAACCTGTCGTCCACCAGGACGCCCAGGTCCCTCTCTGCAGAGCTCCTCTCCAGCAGCTCATCCCCCAGCCTGTATTGGTGCATGCAATTATTCCTCTCTAGGCGTAAGACCCTACACTTGCTTTTGTTGAACCTCATCCGGTTTATTACTGCCCAGCTCTCCAGCCTGTCCAGGTCTCGCTGAATTGCAGCACAGCCTTCAGGCGTGTCAGCCAATCCTCCCGACTTCGTATCATCAGCAAACTTGCTGAGGGTGGCCACTATCCCCTCATCAAGGTCATTGATGAAGACGTTGAACAAGACCGGACCCAGCACAGACCCCTGGGGGACACCACTGGTTACAGGTCTCCAGCCAGACTCTGCACCACCAACGACGACCCTCTGCGCTCTGCCAGTCAGCCAGTTCTCAACCCACCTCACTGTCCACTCGTCTATCCCACACTTCCTCAGCTTTGTTATAAGGATGTCGTGGGAGACAGTATCAAGGCCTTTCTAAAAATCAAGGTAGACTGCATCTACCGCTCGTGCACAGTGCGCAGTGAGCGGTGAGGGTCTCCTCCTGGTGGCCGTGGGATGCAGAATCCTCATCTTCCCCGCGGAGGCTCGCAGTCTTTCTCCCTGTTCACTTCTGACCCTGCGGGAGGGGCAGCCCCCCCAGCCCCGTTTCAGCTCGCCCTGCGGACATCGAATCGCCTCGCTGCCAGGCGTCCTCGGGCTGTTCTCAAACCCTTCTGTTTGCGGCCTTCACGCCCCT
>NW_011208191.1:0-495 GCF_000146605.3 Meleagris gallopavo
CCCCGTTTCAGCTCGCCCTGCGGACATCGAATCGCCTCGCTGCCAGGCGTCCTCGGGCTGTTCTCCAACCCTTCTGTTTGCGGCCTTCACGCCCCTCCTTATCCCACACCCGGAGTCTGCCATCCCTTATTTTTCTGTCATTCTTGCTCCTACAAGCTGTCTCTAACTCCTCCCTCTCCCCCCCAGCCTTAGTCCCTGCGAAGCCCTTTCCTCGCGTTTTTACTACGGGGCCCTTCTCGCCCTTCAGCACCGGCCCGCACCGCCGTAGCGGACGACCGCGCAGCAGGCGCGGGCTGCGGCCCCGCACGGCCTCCTGCACGCCCCGCCTCGGCCTCTCCTATTGGCCGGCCCTGCCGGTTCGGTCATCTCATTGGCTGCCGCCGGCACCGCCTGTCGCCGGCACGGCCCGCCCCTGTTTCCGGGAGAGCCCCGTCCGGCCCTTCGTCTCCGCGGAGCCGATTGGCTGCCCCGGCTGTCATTTACAGTTTGGGCGGA
>NW_011208192.1:0-726 GCF_000146605.3 Meleagris gallopavo
CTGGGCTTCCTAGTTTCTCCAATTGGCCTTTCTGCTGCTACAGCCTTGTGCCACTTCTGCAGTCAGCACAGATCTGCAGTGTCCTTTCCTCACTCCTCCATCACACACAGCCCTGCATGCAGCCCTGTTTAGAGGCAGTACCCACACCACAGCTCACAAGAGCTTCTTACCTGCAGAGGCTTTCCGTTTCCCTCCATGTCCAGCACCATGCCACGGATGCGCAGGCTCCGTCCCTGCAACAACAGATCGTGTGTTGATTTCACAGATACCAGGAGCAGCACTGTCCCGTTAGCCCATGTCCACCTCCAAAAACCAAAAGACAAACCAAAACAGAAACTGATGTTTAAACTGCAACGCGCTTACACAAAGCATTACTGCTCTCATTCCTGCTCAGATGGCAACACAGGAACCCTGGTCCGCCTGACAGCTCCGCGTTCTGCAGAGCAAAGGTGCACCACCAAAGAAAAGGTGCAACCAAGTTTGAGGAAGGTATTTTTTTGGCCCTAAAAGGAATTCACTCAATTTAAGCACCATTGTTGATACACAGACATCTGTCTTACTACTGCCATCCACTGCCACTGTTGGCATCTCCAACGCTTCCACGATGGTTACTTGACATCCCCTGCAGCACTGCACCCGCTCAGAAGTAATACTGAAAGTGCATTCCTCCATCCTTCATGACAGAGGACTGAAGAAACTCACTTTTGCGTGGCAGGAAGGACGGTG
>NW_011208193.1:0-482 GCF_000146605.3 Meleagris gallopavo
AAGTTGAGGAAGGTATTTTTTGGCCCTAAAAGGAATTCACTCAATTTAAGCACCATTGTTGATACACAGACATCTGTCTTACTACTGCCATCCACTGCCACTGTTGGCATCTCCAACGCTTCCACGATGGTTACTTGACATCCCCTGCAGCACTGCACCCGCTCAGAAGTAATACTGAAAGTGCATTCCTCCATCCTTCATGACAGAGGACTGAAGAAACTCACTTTTGCGTGGCAGGAAGGACGGTGCGTCCCCATCGCGTCCCTCTGTGCGCTGCAGGGCGCAGCTGGATCTCTGGCAGTCAGCTGGATGCTGCACCCAATCACGGGGAACCGCGCAGCGCTGCTTCTGAGGAGAGAAAGCAAGAAACGTCGGTGGGGACGGGCAGCCAAGGTTTGCACAGAGCTTCCAGGTCGTGCCAGAGATAGATTATCAGAGCGCTGAGAGATTAATTACCACTAAGGGAAAATACAGCCTAAGCC
>NW_011208194.1:0-701 GCF_000146605.3 Meleagris gallopavo
GTAACAGAGAGCCTTGCTGAGGAAGCTTGTTCCCTGTACCGCATTTCCTCAGAGACTCTGCAAGATTTGTTGAAAACTCAGTGGGACGTATTTATTGTAGGTAATGTTTGAGTGCCCAGCAGGAAGAGGCTCGGGATGCTGAAATGGAAGCCGGGGCTTCTGTCTCCCAGGAGGCAGGCGTCGTCAGGTCCACTTTGGAGCCTGCCGTTGTTTGCGCTGAGCTCAGGAGATCCCTGAGCGTGCCGCTGTGTGCTGCGTGGCCCAGCCCCAAAAGGGGATTCCCGTGTGGCAGGAGGGAAAGGGGGAAGGAGGCCGAGGGCCCTTTTGTCGGCTTCGGCTCCTCTGTGGCCTCTTGCTGGCCGGAGAGAAGGGCTGCCCGCTGGGCACAGGGAGCGCCTTGTAGCTCCCGTCCCGTGCCCTGTTCTCCAGCCCCCTCCTCATCCTGTGCAGAACGCCCACTCCCAGCAGCAGCAGAACAGGTGCCGGTGTAGAACCTTCCCCATGTCACAGCTGTCTCCTTGGTCGCTGCCGCCCCACCTGGCGCACTCGTCTCTGAGCGTGCTGGGCAGGTGGCAGCCATGTCCAGCACTAAGAGAGCGAGAGTTGAGGAGAGCGTGATTTTAAGTGGGAAGAGGGAGCTGGGGGCCCAGAACCGAAGAGGAGGAGGGGGCCCGCCGATGACCATCAAGCGGAGGAGGGAG
>NW_011208195.1:0-658 GCF_000146605.3 Meleagris gallopavo
AGCCCCAAAAGGGGATTCCCGTGTGGCAGGAGGGAAAGGGGGAAGGAGGCCGAGGGCCCTTTTGTCGGCTTCGGCTCCTCTGTGGCCTCTTGCTGGCCGGAGAGAAGGGCTGCCCGCTGGGCACAGGGAGCGCCTTGTAGCTCCCGTCCCGTGCCCTGTTCTCCAGCCCCCTCCTCATCCTGTGCAGAACGCCCACTCCCAGCAGCAGCAGAACAGGTGCCGGTGTAGAACCTTCCCCATGTCACAGCTGTCTCCTTGGTCGCTGCCGCCCCACCTGGCGCACTCGTCTCTGAGCGTGCTGGGCAGGTGGCAGCCATGTCCAGCACTAAGAGAGCGAGAGTTGAGGAGAGCGTGATTTTAAGTGGGAAGAGGGAGCTGGGGGCCCCAGAACCGAAGAGGAGGAGGGGCCCGCCATGACCATCAAGCGGAGGAGGGAGAGGAGGAAGAGAGCCCGGTTCCATCGCGCCCGGACCACCGCTGTGAGCGACCATGGGCAGCCCATGGAGGTGGATCCGCCTCCAGAGGAGCCCATGGAGGTGGATCTGCCTCCAGAGGAGCCCATGGAGGTGGATCCGCCTGCGGCACAGCTGGCCTGGCACCACACCACCGTGCCAGGCCCCGCATCGGCGCAGTCACAGCTCCGCCATCGCTGGTCCGG
>NW_011208196.1:0-491 GCF_000146605.3 Meleagris gallopavo
ATCAAGATTATATCTTTCGTGACATAAGCAGCTCACTTCTGCTTGGTGGCAATGACAGCCCATTCCCATTGCATCCCTTCGTGTCACAGCTGGCTTTCTGACAGCCTCCTGGATGATTCCCCCAAAAGCACCCTGCACTTATTCTGAAGAGTGAAAGAAAGGAAGGTTCATGGAAACAGGCACTCAAGGCTTGCAAGAGATGCAGTGCTCCAGATCAGAGATAGGACCATCACAGTGCCAGAGCACACTTTATCACTAAAGGAAACATTTGAGAGCACATTCACAACCTCTGCATAAGCTGTAACGATTCAGCATCTTTAGCTTTATCATTCAGTTGGAGAAGGCAGATGCTCTCACACATCAGTCAGCAAGCACTTGGAGGAGCCAGCCCTCTGGTTTGTACAGGGACAGACATCATTGCTGCCGGCTCTGACACCTTACCAGGAGATGCTTCACTTTAGTAACGTGGACTTCATTCCTTCCATCAGCAG
>NW_011208197.1:0-718 GCF_000146605.3 Meleagris gallopavo
ATGAGGAGCTCACAGCTGAATCTTGGGCAGAAAGCCATCAGGGGAAGAAGGGCCCTGAGGCTCTGCAGCAATGAGGAGGGTGTACTGCAAGTTTGTGCACAGCTCCAGCCATGTGCAACTGCTGTTGAAAAGGCAGGTGTATCAGAGATAAGCACAGTTAATCTGTCCAGGAGGTGTTCAAAATGGTGCCTTTTCATTTCAGGAATCCTACAAAGCAGATTTTAGAATGGAGTTACGTTGGTGTGACACAGCATGACATCTGAAACAGAACAGAACATTTCAGGGCTTCTTTGGAAGAAAAACAAAGGAAGTGAAGATGACTTCACTGTTTTCACAGGTCTACTATGGATCACAGAATAGAATCATAGAATCTTAGAATCACTCAGCTTGGAAAAGACCTTAAAGATCATCGAGTCCAAGCACGCCCCAACCATCCTACCCTAACTCTAACAGCCCTCTGCTAAACCATGTCCTGAGCACCACATCCAAAGGGCTTTTAAGCACAGCCAGGGATGGTGACTCAACCACCTCCCTGTGCAGCCCATTGCAGTGCTTAGCAGCCCTTTCTATAGAGAAGTGTCTCCTGATATCCAGCCTAACCCTCCCCTGGCACAACTCGAGGCCATTTTCCCTCGTCCTCTCACCTGTCACTGCCCGTAAGTCCAGACTTGAATGAAGCAATGTTTTTTGACAAACTTCATGATAACTTTTTTCTAAT
>NW_011208198.1:0-1234 GCF_000146605.3 Meleagris gallopavo
AGCAGCCGGCTGAAGTGGCCCGTTCTCGGCAAGCGAGAAACACGAGACCGCTGCTGACGGCTGAAAGCGGCATTTGGGGAGAAACGCCAGCTCCGGCATAGTCTCCGGAGCGGTTCAGCGCGAATGCCGCTTTCTACGCGTGAGAGCGAAGGAGTGCGATTCCGATGCCGACAAGTGCGAATTCAGCCTCCTGCACTACCTGCGAGTGGGGGTTTTTCGTTCCGCAGCCCTGAAAGGCTCTGTGCCCACTTTCTGAAACGCTCTCCCTGAGAGCACTACAGCTGTCGCTCCTCGAACTTGCAAATGCCTTATTAGAGCTTGTTTTCCCTTCCACTCTTTTCCTCTCTGAATGCAGATGTGTAGCAGTGGAAACCTGACTAGCATGAATTGTGGCTCGAAATAAAGGCAGAGACATAGTATTCAGAGGTAGGCGTAGTGCATTCTGCATGTAGCCAAGGCGAAGTGCAAACCGCTCCTTTCCGATGCGCGCACAGGAGCCCGCTCACTCGTCGGAGAAAAGCAGCCGGCTGAAGTGGCCCGTTCTCGGCAAGCGAGAAACACGAGACCGCTGCTGACGGCTGAAAGCGGCATTCGGGAGAAACACAATTTCTCGGCCAGCTACGGCAAAGTCTCCGGAGCGGTTCAGCGCGAATGCCGCTTTCTACGCGTGAGAGCGAAGGAGTGCGATTCCGATGCCGACAAGTGCGAATTCAGCCTCCTGCACTACCTGCGAGTGGGGGGTTTTTTCGTCTCCGCAGCCCTGAAAAGGCTCTGTGCCCACTTTCTGAAACGCTCTCCCTGAGAGCACTACAGCTGTCGCTCCTCGAACTTGCAAATGCCTTATTGGAGAGGGTTTTCCCTTCCACTCTTTTCCTCTCTGAATGCAGATGTGTAGCAGTGGAAACCTGACTAGCATGAATTGTGGCTCGAAATAAAGGCAGAGACATAGTATTCAGAGGTAGGCGTAGTGCATTCTGCGCTCCTTTCCGATGCGCGCACAGGAGCCCGCTCACTCGTCGGAGAAAAGCAGCCGGCTGAAGTGGCCCGTTCTCGGCAAGCGAGAAACACGAGACCGCTGCTGACGGCTGAAAGCGGCATTCGGGGAGAAACACAAATTTCTCGGCCAGCTACGGCAAAGTCTCCGGAGCGGTTCAGCGCGAATGCCGCTTTCTACGCGTGAGAGCGAAGGAGTGCGATTCCGATGCCGACAAGTGCGAATTCAGCCTCCTGCACT
>NW_011208199.1:0-785 GCF_000146605.3 Meleagris gallopavo
AGTCCTTCAAACCAGAAGCTGTGTAGCTCAGCTCAAGATTTAGGCACGTAAATTGAGACCATCAAATGTAGTTGCTGTAGATGCCTTACGTTTGGAGGTCCTCAGTTGTGGAGTCAAACGTTAGTAGCACTGAGAGAATCTGGACCATCTTTAAGCTCTGGTGGTTCCTCACTGAGTGGCTGATGCTCATTCAAAAGGGAGCAGTATCTCTTGGCAACTCAGATGGCCAAAGAGGTATTTATCTCCTCGCTCTACTTATCTTGGCAACAACTCTGGAAATATTTAGAAGTTTGCAAATAAGAAATGATAGCTAATTTATAATGCTTGTGCTTGAAACAGGTTATTTGATATTAAATGTTTGACAGCTTTTAAGCCTAATTTATTTTTCACTTAACTTTTCTCTCAAAGTCATAAAATAATCAGTGGTACCTGAAATGCTTAGTTTTAAATCTCCAATTTCTTCAAAAACAATTGTTTGAGAATCTTACAAATACTGAGAGAATTCAGTTGATTACACTCAGTTTCTTTTAGATATCTGTGCCGAGCAATCTGAAAGCTGTATTTCAATTGTCTCCTGTCCAAATACTTCGTCACTGGCAACCTTCACTGATTCAACTTGGTCTTAGAGCCATCAACATCCGTGATGAACTTTTCTCCCAGAGAGTCGACTTTTGCTTCTGGATATATGTAGCTCAGAAAAGTCATCTACAGAGGAATGGAAATTTAAGGCAACTGAACTGCAGCCTCCATGAGACATCATGCAATTATTCTGATTTTGGAGAGTT
>NW_011208200.1:0-542 GCF_000146605.3 Meleagris gallopavo
GGTGACTGCAGCGGTGAATTCCCTCGGAACTCTGGGACTCATCTCGTCAGGACCCAAGGACTCCTGGATGTTTGGGTCCTCAGGTGGTCCAGAACCTGATCTCCCATGGCAGTGTGGGATGGGAAGGGGTCTGTGGGACTGAGGAAGGAATGGCAGTCCCCACCTCACCAAAGCAAAGATGAGGGCTGTGCATAATGAGCAGTTCTCAGACAAGATGGAAGCAAAAATGGTGTTGGGTACCTGAGCCTTCTCTGGTGGTAAGCAACATGGTGCACAGAGTGCAGCCATGTGCTCCGAGCAAGGAGCACAGGTTTGTGCAAGAGGCACGGATGCAGGGCAGTGCCTTCATGACTGTATTGTGTCCAACAGGTGGCAGCAGAGCTGCGATGCTCCCAAGTGCCGTAACAACTGCCCGGAGAGATGTGTTGGTCTCTGTGGAAACAGCAAGGAAGTGGAATCTGCATTTCCCGGCATGCCCCGGAACCTCACTTTGCTGACTGGTCATTGTCCGCCCAGCAGGTAAGGGCGATGCACACCCGCCA
>NW_011208201.1:0-602 GCF_000146605.3 Meleagris gallopavo
GTTGGGTACCTGAGCCTTCTCTGGTGGTAAGCAACATGGTGCACAGAGTGCAGCCATGTGCTCCGAGCAAGGAGCACAGGTTTGTGCAAGAGGCCCGGATGCAGGGCAGTGCCTTCATGACTGTATTGTGTCCAACAGGTGGCAGCAGAGCTGCGATGCTCCCAAGTGCCGTAACAACTGCACGGAGAGATGTGTTGGTCTCGGTGGAAACAGCAAGGAAGTGGAATGTGCATTTCCCGGCCTGCCCCGGAACCTCACTTTGCTGACTGGTCATTGTCTGCCCAGCAGGTAAGGGCGATGCACACCCGCCAGCGTTTACCCATTCCAGAGCCCGGCACAATAGGGTTCCCCCAGAGCTCCGAATTGCGCTTCATGGTGCCCAGAAGGCTGCCTATCCTCTTTGTTCTGTGTCTTGCTTGTCTCTGGTCTTGCACTGTTTTCACTATTACATTCTCTTGTCCTCCTATTTTTGTGTTCCTTGCCCCATTCTGTTGGCCTAATGACCCCTTGGCTTTGTGTTGCCACATTCATGTCGGCATTCAGTTTTGGCGTTCCCTGCCGTATTGTCTGGGCCGTCATCCTTGGCATTTCCGTTCCATGTT
>NW_011208202.1:0-416 GCF_000146605.3 Meleagris gallopavo
CCAGCAGGTAAGGGCGATGCACACCCGCCAGCGTTTACCCATTCCAGAGCCCGGCACAATAGGGTTCCCCCAGAGCTCTGAATTGCGCTTCATGGTGCCCAGAAGGCTGCCTATCCTCTTTGTTCTGTGTCTTGCTTGTCTCTGGTCTTGCACTGTTTTCACTATTACATTCTCTTGTCCTCCGATTTTTGTGTTCCTTGCCCCATTCTCTTGGCCTAATGACCCCTTGGCTTTGTGTTGCCACATTCATGTCGGCATTCAGTTTTGGCGTTCCCTGCCGTATTGTCTGGGCCGTCATCCTTGGCATTTCCTCATGTTCTCTTGGCCCTTGCCTTTGCCTGGGCATTCCCTTGCCCTCCTGTTTTTGTGGAACCTGCACCTGGGGCGGGGTGCAGCCCTGCGAACACAGCTGGGGG
>NW_011208203.1:0-643 GCF_000146605.3 Meleagris gallopavo
TTGCCAGAGACATGGTGGATGTGCTGGCCCTTTCAAGGTGAGCCTGGCTCAGACTCTGAGCAACTTGATCTAGCTGTGGATGGTCAGCATGGGGGAGTCGGATCACATCGCAAACCTACCTGCATACAAGCAGCGCACCAACATGGGGTGCATGATGTTCATTACCTGCTGGACACATCTCACACCACTGACTGGAGGAGCCCAGGCAAGCCTTCAACTCCATCAGGCTGCAAAATGAAATCAGAAGAGACGCAGAACGGAATTTAAACACAACAAGGATGCACACAATGCCCTTAAAAAACACCCACCGCATGGATGCAATTAGCACATGAATTACAGCCATCCAGCTTGAGATCCTCCAGAAAAGACAGAGCTCACAGCTCTGAAAGAAAGACAGGAATCACTCACCCCATTCTAAGGGCTCACCCCACACCCCAAAGGAAGCAGTCTCCAGATTCAGATTGCTGCTCTTACACCTAGCAGCCCTTCAGTGCACTTGCCATCCCCCAAAAAGAGAAGATCACAGCCCTGAAAGAAAAAAGAAACCACTTACCCATTCCAAGGACCAATACTCCCCACACTCTCAAGTGAAGGAAGCAGCTTCCAGGTCCAAATACCTACCAGCCCTTAAGTACGCTCAGGG
>NW_011208204.1:0-409 GCF_000146605.3 Meleagris gallopavo
GCTTGTACAGTGAGGGTGCTGAGGCAGCGGCACAGGTTGCCAGAGACATGGTGGATGTGCTGGCCCTTTCAAGGTGAGCCTGGCTCAGACTCTGAGCAACTTGATCTAGCTGTGGATGGTCAGCATGGGGGAGTCGGATCACATCGCAAACCTACCTGCATACAAGCAGCGCAACCAACATGGGGTGCATGATGTTCATTACCTGCTGGACACATCTCACACCACTGACTGGAGGAGCCCAGGCAATCCTTCAACTCCATCAGGCTGCAAAATGAAATCAGAAGAGACGCAGAACATAATTTAAAACACAACAAGGATGCACACAATGCCCTTAAAAAACACCGCATGGATGCAATTAGCACATAGCCCTATTAATGACAGCCATCCAGCTTGAGATCCTCCAGAAAAG
>NW_011208205.1:0-504 GCF_000146605.3 Meleagris gallopavo
ATGCTGTCACATGCTGGGTGGATGGGGGAAGAGCGGTAGATGTAGTCTATCTTGATTTTAGAAAGGCATTTGACACTGTCTCCCACGACATCCTTATAACAAAGCTGAGGAAGTGTGGGATAGACGAGTGGACAGTGAGGTGGGTTGAGAACTGGCTGACTGGCAGAGCGCAGAGGGTCGTCGTTGGTGGTGCAGAGTCTGGCTGGAGACCTGTGACCAGTGGTGTCCCCCAGGGGTCTGTGCTGGGTCCGGTCTTGTTCAACATCTTCATCAATGACCTTGATGAGGGAATAGTGGCCACCCCAGTAAGTTTGCTGATGATACGAAGCTGGGAGGATTGGCTGACACGCCTGAAGGCTGTGCTGCCATTCAGCGAGTCCTGGACAAGGCTGGAGAGCTGGGCAGTAAGAAACCGGATGAGGTTCAACAAAAGCAAGTGTAGGGTCTTACACCTAGGGAGGAATAATTGCATGCACCAATACAGGCTGGGGGATGAGCTGCTGG
>NW_011208206.1:0-541 GCF_000146605.3 Meleagris gallopavo
CCATGCACCCTAAGAGTGTCTGGAAGAGAGACTCAAGCATTTCTGGACAATACAAATCCATTTGGGCAAAAGATTCAGCTCCTGCCCTGGAAGAGTCTAACAAAGGAAAATGTCAGCTTGGGTCACTCCTTAGGGGCTCCTTGAGGCCCTCCTGGCAAGAAGTGGCTCAGCTCCTGGGCATGACTTTATCTCATCTGACACTGCTCTCAGAAAAATTCTGCTGGACTCTTTTTCTTCCTCCTGTTCTGCACTAGGGATGAGAGTATGGAGGTAGAAGTCGGGCTGCATTCTTTCCAGATCCCCAAAGAAAGGCACAGAGGTAAACTGTGAAAATAAGTGCTGTATTTAGTAAAACACAGTAGGAAGAGGTCTAGAAACAGAAAATAAATCCCAGCTCCCTTCTGATGCTGAGAACCCCCATCTTTCTTCAGCATCAGACAGAGCCAGTGGATTTAGCCAAGTCACACTGTGCAGACCCTTTCCGTAGAGAGCTCTATCTTCTTTTCACATGAGGGAACTCTGTTTCTGTCATTATACCCTC
>NW_011208207.1:0-648 GCF_000146605.3 Meleagris gallopavo
GAATGCCCAGGCAAAGGCAAGGGCCAAGAGAACATGGAAGGAAATGCCAAGGATGACGGCCCAGACAATACGGCAGGGAACGCCAAAACTGAATGCCGACATGAATGTGGCAACACAAAGCCAAGGGGTCATTAGGCCAACAGAATGGGGCAAGGACACAAAAATCGGGAAGGACGAAGAGAATGTAATAGTGAAAACAGTGCAAGACCAGAGACAAGCAAGACACAGAACAAAGAGGATAGGCAGCCTTCTGGGCACCATGAAGCGCAATTCAGAGCTCTGGGGGAACCCTATTGTGCCGGGCTCTGGAAAGGGTAAACGCTGGCGGGTGTGCATCGCCCTTACCTGCTGGGCAGACAATGACCAGTCAGCAAAGTGAGGTTCCGGGGCATGCCGGGAAATGCACATTCCACTTCCTTGCTGTTTCCACAGAGACCAACACATCTCTCCGGGCAGTTGTTACGG
Source organism: Meleagris gallopavo (assembly GCF_000146605.3). Classification (NCBI taxonomy): domain Eukaryota; kingdom Metazoa; phylum Chordata; class Aves; order Galliformes; family Phasianidae; genus Meleagris; species Meleagris gallopavo. Next base: position 466 of record NW_011208207.1, read on the forward strand.
CACTTGGGAGCACCGCAGCTCTGCTGCCACCTGTTGGACACAATACAGTCATGAAGGCACTGCCCTGCATCCGTACCTCTTGCACAAACCTGTGCTCCTTGCTCGGAGCACATGGCTGCACTCTGTGCACCATGTTGCTTACCACCAGAGAAGGCTCAGGTACCCAACACCATTTTGGCTTCC